>NC_072777.1:20468809-20753809 GCF_022539595.1 Amphiprion ocellaris | reverse complement strand
CAGCAGTATTGACATGTACTTTCCACAAGGTGGCGCATATGTAACACTTAGACACATCCATCCAAGCCAATAGTAAAACTAGAAGATTTAGAGACCATTGCAAAAGGTTATTTGATATAAACACAACTGAAACTCACATAAGCCTGAACTAAAAGTGTTTTCCTGGAATTTTACCTCTGATTTTCCTCTTTACCATGATAATGTACAGCTTATAGGCAGTTTGGATGAAATTCGTCATGTCATACAACAACTAGATTGACCTTTTAGAGTGACAACATGTTTGTTGCATTATTAGTCTGCATATTTTGTGGTGTTTCAAAAGCACTGTTTAAAGTATCAGAGCTGTGATTTGAACATTCAGTTTGTACAATTTGTGACAGAATCATTCAGAAAGAAGATAAGAAAAGAGTGTAGACAGCTGCAGGTAACATGGACTAACATCACCATTTCCAGCTCTGTGCTCACATGCAAAGCCTACCTATAGTTATAAAGTTTATGGGAAATACTGAAAACATTTTTGGGAAATGTGACACAATCAATCTAGAATAGATTTCACATCAGTTGTGATGGTCTACTGGTACTCACAGCGAAGTTTATCCACCAATTTCCCTCCACACAGTGTCGCCAGCATCGCCTTCACAGAAAGAACCGTCAAGCGGCTTTCTGGCTCACTACAACACAAGCGCACATAAAAACACACACAACACTGTAGCACAGTTTATGTCACAACACTTTCACAGTAAACCATATATGAGACAGACACGTATAGACACACGTGTTTGCAGGAAACAACAGGATGTTGTACATCCACACACCACAGTGACTTCTCTGTAGTTACCTGTCTACTGCAGCCAGTATGAATTCTACCAACAGGACGGTGCTCTCTTGCGGGTTGATGGTGTGTGTGGTGGGCAGGCGTTTGCTGAGCTGGTTGAACAGGGAGGACACAAGGTTCTCCAGTCTGATCACAGAGATGCCAGCGTTCAGCTCTACAGCGTTTAGACCAGCATCCCGCACTGCCTCGATCACATGGTATATGTCAAGCAAATGCACTGGAATGAGAGGAATGAAATCAGCGAACTACTCCGATTTACTGATCTGAGAAGTTTGTTTGACCTTAAAAATCTCTCCCTCTTTACTTATACTGTAAGAAGAATTTTGACAGCATTTTCAAAGATTTATGTGACTACAATATTGTCGAGAGAAAGTAACGTAATGTTTCACCAAAGAGGTACATTTTATTCTTATTTTTCTCAACCTCTTCTAAAGCACATTTGTTAAAATGTTATTTGAAAAAGGGAAATTATCTATAGACTTTCTAAAAATGCACCAGTGAGCACAATTTGGAATAAATGGTAATTTTAGGGAAACTTACACCATCATGCCATTATTTTAATAACTCCAGTGCTGACTTACGGTTGCATCTCTTCTGTATAAATCTGAGCTTGCAGGCTGTTCGATATGTAGAGAGACAAATGGCATCAAAGTTCTGCTCCGCTGTATGAGAAGAAGAAGATATTCAGAAAGTTTGCTGGGTCACTATGTAGTGTCACAAGCATCACTGCCAGACTATAATCCCTCAGAATAAATACATGTCCTTATTACTGGCTGTGGTGTGATATGTTTAAAAACATGTTCTGCTACACACAGTAAAGTTCATTTTAAATGTGGAGACTGTTACACTTTAAAGCTCAGAGCAGAGCAGCACAATTAGCTACAAGAGTGAAAGGAAACGTAAGTCCTGGGTTCCATGCAGAGGTCATGTAAGGCTTATATTAATGGTTGAAGGTCACTCACCAAGCTCTACAAAGATCTGCCTCCCCTCTGCTCCTGCCATGGTTTGGATCCTCCTCCCTCTGTCTCTCTGACCCCCCTCCTCCATCACCATCCTGCATGAAACACAGAACAGCAGGAAAACTCGGTATAAGAGTTTCTATTCAAGCACTGAAAAACAAATGAGACAAAATAAGACAGACTGAACACTTGGCTCAGATGCAAAAACAAAATCACCTGTAAAGATAAATAACAAGTCCTACAAAGATCAGTGTAATGATTAGTTCTAAAATGTGTGTGGATGCTGAACTGTTGTTTCTAAAACTGTATGAGCTCTGTGACATCCAGAATTATCAGACCTACTTCAACTCAAACATAAGATACCCCCTCTTCTCCATTATCTGCAGCTTTCTGAAACAAACATTGATGCCCACTGTATGTCAAGATGGGCCAGCGATGTAGAACTTGCAAGCAAGGAGCTTCATTTCATTCAATATTCTATTTGTGGCATCTTTAATGTGTATGACTCAGTACAACACTAATAATGAGATACCATTGAGAGACTGCATTAAGATGTGTGCACCATCCCTGTTTTCACACAGTGCTCCCCCCAAACTCCCATGCCTTCCAGTGTATGGATTCTAATAATGAATACTGATTTTGACTTCGTGATATCTTGTGCACCAGTTGTGAAGGACCATGACTCGCCCTTTATGTTTCTATATACCTATGTAAATAACCATTAGACTTATTCTCACAGTTGCTTTTCTCCATATTTTATTAGATTTATTTGTAAGAGACCCAGTTTAGTTTAAGACTTATTTCCAATGAAGTAATTTCAGGTTTAACTCTGAGTTTTCACAGACGTGACAGCAGTTTCTACTGGGGTGCATCACAATAGGCGCTTATGGGAACATTTACACTGCTCTGAAGCAGGAACCCCACATACTGACCAATCAATTCTCTTTGAGATAGCGAGAGGGTCTCCTCGGAGGAAAAGAGCTTTTAGAGTCTGTTTACACTCCTTTCTTTCCGTAAGGATCATTAATATGTGAGACAGATTCTCAGTGATGGGAATTCTAGTTTTCCTTGATTTATGTATTTTTTTGTGTTGACAGGAAGTACTCCCAAAGCAATTATATAAATATATGCTATATAATATAATATAATATAATATAATATAATATAATATAATATAATATAATATAATATAATATAATATAATATAATATAATATAATATAATATAATATTATATAATATTATATAATATTATATTATATAATATAATTTATATAATATAATTTATATAATTTATATAATATAATATAGGGCTGCACAGTGCCGTGGTGCTTAGATTTCGCCTTGCAGCTGGACGATCACCGGTTCGCATCCCAGCTTTCCCGGGATCTTTCTGCATGGAGTTTGCATGTTCTCCCTGTGCATGCGTGGGTTTTCTCCAGGTACTCCGACTTCTTCCCACAGTCCAAAAATATGCTGTGGTTAATTAATGATTCTAAATTGTCCGTAGGTGTGAATGCGAGTGTGATTTTTTGTCTCTGTATGTAGCCCTGCGACAGACTGGTGACCTGTCCAGGTGTCCCCTGCCTTCGCACCAAGTCAGCTGGGATAGACTCCAGCCCCCCGCGACCCTAATAAGGATTAAGCAGTGTACAGATAATGGATGGATTATATTATATTACATTTTAGTAATCGAGTATTCTATCGATTATTCTGGCGATTAATCGAGTAACTGGATTCCGCACTAGGCATGCATGTTACAGCATCAAAAGCAGAAGTGAGTGTGCTGTGCAACAGAAATAACCGTCCTGGATACATATATAGTACAGTACAGGGGCATCGTACATATATAGTACAGTACAGGGGTTTTGAACATATATAGTATAGTACAGGGGTATTCAACTAAAACTCAAAGCCATGGGAACCCCACATATATTTAGCATCACTGTAACCATGACAACAAGTGAACACTGTGTCAGCTGTCTGCCGACAATCACATGATTGTGATCCAAATCGACCGCTGCGGACTTATCAGTCGGAAATTATACAACCACTGAGAAGCCTTGGCGGGATACTGGGCTCTCTGGTATGGACTCAAATGCAGCTGGATCTCAACGTCATTCTAAGACCCGCACCCACTCTACTTCCCATGCACTAGTGATATTAGTTTGGTTGAGAGCAAAAGCTGTGTTCCCCTCATTCCACTGGTAGATTGGCAATGTAGTTCTATCTTTTTTTTCCCAATCCAAATGCCGGCATTGCACGCCGGAATTCCGGTGCCTGAATACTTACAGAAAACATACAGAGAAGGTACGTGTCCGCTAGATGCGTTTTTTCCACATGTAAACGCGCTGCATCTGAAAATCGCACGCGTGATGGGCGGTCACTAGCAGGCCACAACATTGTCACATGACAGCACTTGAGCTTCAGCAGGCCACTACGTGGTCATGTGACCGAGCTGTCAGCTTGACAGTGCAGCAGATGCGTCAGACAAACATAGCGGCTCTGCTGCAAACTTTCTCTTTTATTTCAAAAACACTTCAGGGAAAAGTATTTCCAAAAGCATTTGAGACAAGAAATAAGCTGTGCAGCAGCACAATCTGTCCTTGTAGTTCACCAATGGCTAGTTTAGACGACCGTTTAGACCGCGGACTGGTTGGGCACTCTTGCCGTAAACAATAGAAAAGCTGTGCTGGTTAAAATAGAAGCGTCCCGTCAAATTTAAGGACCAAGTTTGTATAGAATGAAGTCTGGGTCCGGCCTCAGACCGCAGTATGCCATTTCGTAACCTGGGGTCTAGTATGTAGTTGATTAAATGAAGCCTCGCTTCAGAGAATTTTGCCTCAAGGAATTTTAGCAAATTACCTGAATAACTCAAGGAATAGTTTCAGCCCTAACGGCAACAATCATTTTATTGCACATTAACGCAGTTTATTATTATTATTATTATTATTATTATTATTATTATTATTATTATTATTATTATTATTATTATTATTATTATTATTATTATTATTATTATTATTACCATTATTATTATTCAGAAAGTCAATTGCTCACTGGCTCTGAATACACAAACAGGCAAACCATGGGTCACAGGAGGCAGGAGGGCTGGACATTGATCAGTACTTGGGATGGGCGTCATCACGTCTCATTCAAACTAACAGTGGAGGAAGGCTTCGGCAGACTGGTTGGATGCAGCGTGTGGGAGAATTAGAGATAAAGTAAAACAAGACAAGCTAACAAATGCCGCAGTAAAGTACTTAGCTATACACTGCATTCCGATTAGTATTGCGGAAAATGCCGGTCTGAGGAACGTTTTTAGGATTGCAACGTATGACGGCGCGTATGAGCCTCAACCTGCATCACTGGAAGTGTTTTTTTGTTTTTGTCTGAGATTCTCCAAAAGAAGTACAAACATGGATTTCACAGACTAAAAATCTTCTGCACAGTCAGTCCCAGCTGTGTATTTTTTTGGCGCTCGATCGCTTCACCTCACTCACATAAACTGTTTATGCTGCTCCCTGAAAAGATAAATGTTTGTATGTTCACATAGCAATACTTTTAAAAGTGCAGAATACACTATTTTTAAATTCATTATCTAATCCTGCACATAATAATGTGATTAACTGTGATTAATCGCAGAACATCGTGCGATAACAAATTTTAAGTGTTGCCCAGCACTAAAATATGTATTATAATACATAATTGTAATATATATATATATATATATATATATATATATATATATATATATATATATATATATATATATATATATATATATATACTGTAAAAGTCTTTGTAGAGTGACAGAATCCTAAAACAGAGATTTATTAAGCAGTGAAATTGTGAAACCTATTTAAGTTAGACATTCAGACAGTCTATAGTTTTTTGACAGGTTGTCTACCTGCTTTGGGTGCAGCAACTTGGATGTTTTTACCTTTGATTATATTTTTAAATTCTTCTTATTTATAGGATTATGGTTTGTTCTTCTTGTGAGAAATATGCAGCTCTACTGTGTGTACCAGCAGTGTGATGGAGTATCTAGTGCTAACACCACTACTTTATGTGAACGTGCTCATAGATAGGTTCAGAATTCCTGAGTTGACTCAACAAGTTGATAACCAGCACCATGTGACCTCTAAGCCTGACTGTGGTTGTTAGTCTTGGTGAACCCAAATAAGAAAGAGATATTCTGGTTATGTTGAGCTGAGTGGTACAGGCACAAGGAAATATGGTCAACGGAAACAACAAACAGACTGACTCTTTTTTTGACACTTCAGCTGACACACCCAGTCACACACACTAACTTGAGGCAGGCTCACAGAGAGTCCAATTCCAGGACACCAGAGGATGAGCTGAGTGCCTGTTAAATAAACACATTAATGAGAGCAGCTGATGAAATCTGATCTGAAGGTTGGCATTGGACAACTTAACAAGGGTACAGAGGAAAGAGAGAGAGGGAGAGAGGGAGGGAGGGGTGAGAAAGGAAGAAAGAAAGAACGAAAGAAAGAAAGAAAGAAAGAAAGAAAGAAAGAAACCTGTCACCCATGTCTGTCAGGTGACACTCAAAAACACTAGAGGATATGAGTCACCATGGTAACAGTTACACTACACCACAAAACTGAAACACACAAATATTTGCATTCCTTGTATAAATGTGGTGACAAGCCCACCCCAACACACACACACACAGACACACAGACACACACACAGACACACACACACACACACACACACACACACACACACAGACACACACACACGCATTCCAGAGAGGATTTGAAAGCTTCCCAGGAGACTTCATGCTTCATCCAAACAAAAGAAGGATTCCTCCTTTCAGTCACTCTCAGAAACACTCTCACACACATTGCTTTACATCTCTATACAGCTGTTTCACTGCTATTACTCTGTCACACACTCATAAACAGACTCCAGAGACTGTTGATACAGTTACAAGTGTAACTTTGTTTTAAACACCTGACTTGCAGTGACAGCCCATACCAAGTTCCAAATTCGAGACTTGAGCTGTGATTTTCCAGTCCCAGAGACAAAGTCTTGAGCCCAGAACTACGTCACCAAAGCAGCTACAGATGCATCATACAGTCCCTAATATTTCCTGACTGAAAGTTATTAGCACAAAATCAAAAGGTGCTCTTCAAAGTCAGGCAACTCGATGAGCAACCTTGACAGTGGCACTAAGTAACAGTTAATTACTGCGAGGAAGAGTTGGACCCAGAACATAGCAGGATATACAATAAGCTAGTAATGTGTTTCACATTGCAAATCAATGTCTGCAATTCGAAACAATGCAATTAGCAAATTTACAATTAATCTCAATTGTCTCAACTAAAGATTGTACTGTGAGCATCACAATATGAATAAGACATACAACATAGCGGAGTGTGGTGTGTAATATATACAGACGTCATGACACCAGAAATTTGGTAGATACCAATACCAGTGAAATGCCACCATTAGCTGTGCAAATAGTAAATAAGTCAAATCAACGTATTTTAACATAAACTCTTATTTTTAAATAAAACTGAAACACACACAGTGTGCTATCACACATACATACCTACACAAAGTTATATAGTATTTTTACAGTAACATTTTGAACAGCAGTTTGTTTAGACAACTTTGAGGTGTTTCCTCCTTTTGTCCAAATGCTCTTTGACACCATTTGCAAACTAGCTTTTAGATGTGTACAATTTGTTTCTGATCATACATAGAAAACAAGTACCATCATGTATTCAGGGCTTTGGCATCAGCTAAGTTCCAGAGTATTGGTTTTCATGCCATCCTTGGTACTTAGAGCAGATCAGTGATCTGAGGATCTCTACAGTCTTGATGTCTGAACTTGACATAGTTCCCTTCTTTTGTTAGACACTACCGCAGATGCACACTAGACAACCTTTGCAAAAAGATAACTCCCATGTTTCTCTGCTTTAACTCCCATCAGTGCACTCATATACTGCAAAAACGTGGATATATAGTATAACGTGTGGTAAAATCTTGAATGTCACGGATACATTTGGACCTTGTTGAAGAAAGTGCATTCAGATGTATAGCTAAAGCAGAAAGATCAATTTAACTGATTAGTTAGTTTCAAGTTTGTTTAGCACTACGCAGCTCTGGATAGACAGCTGTTGCCACTACAGAGGAGAGAGACTAGTACTTTTTGTATTGTTTACTGGTGCTTGTTAAACAGGCTCACATGTCGGTTGTTTTTTATTGTGTGTAGCCGATCTATTTAATGATTATTTTCCTCATCAACTCATCTTTAAGGTTATTTATAAGTAATATTTTAATCATTTGCACTGTAAAATGCCATGAAATGCCCATAACAATCTACTGAAACCAAAAACTTCTTGGTTTGCCCAACAGTCAAATTACAAAGATTTTCAGTTTACCATTGCAGAAGACAAAGTAAAGCAGCAAATCCTTACATTTAGAATCTGGAACCATGAAGCATTTATGCATGAAAAACCCCAAGTAGTTGCAGATTACAGAACTGAACAATTCATCTTTAACATATCTTTAGCTTCCACTATTCAAATGGGGAGGAAGCTGACACGCTGTATGAAAGTCAATAAATGTCCGTTGCTGAAATTTTGTGACCTGACGAAAAAGCTTTTTGGATTGGTCACATACATGAGCCAAAAAAAGAGCTATGACTGCATCCAAAAGTCTCACTCGCTCACCAGTTACCACTCCCATGGTGAGTAAATTGTTATTTCCAGCCTGGCCTTGGTGATAACTACACCCTGTCTGTCTGTCACCGTCTGTCCCTGTGTGTAAAGCTGACATGGAGGAACATTTGGTCTGTGAGATTTGCTTCCCATTTTAACTCTGAAAGCTTTAAATCATCGCACATGTATTTACGCTTCCAGCAATTAATGCTAAATATGCCAGAGGGCTAGAAACAGCTTGTTTGTCGTTTTCCCTCTCACTGGATCACAGCAGAATAGACAATGAAAATGGAGAACAGAAAATGGATCAAAATTAGTTTGGAAATTGGCTTTTAGATTTAAGTCTTTCACCCAAGATTGCATCAATATGCACCTACATCTGTGAGGGAGGGTTCTTATGGTGACTTTCCCTGTCAGTTAAACAGAAATTTAAATTTGCATGAGTCAAGAAGTCTAAAAGTGATGAAACATTAAGAAAATACTGAAAATCGAGTACAGTGTAATTGGCAAGGTTAAACATTGTCAAAAAACGATTGGATGTATTTAACTCTGTGAATTCCAAGCAGTTTCTGTACATATTTTGCACCTGTCACAATTTTCCTCACTGTGGGCTCATTTTCACTGCACCTGCACGTCTATGGAAACAACACGATCATGATTAAAAATGGAAAGACTTTAAAAATGTCTGATCTGCAGTATAACAATGTCAAAAAACCATATATCATTAAAAAACTGATAATTGATTATTTATTTTATGATATATGGGGAGCTAAGTAACAAGTGAGATGCAACAGTTAATAGTCACGGTACATCAGAACAATATTTTGCTTAACCAACTGTTTTTGCAGGCTCTGATTTGCAAGGCTAGCGACATTTAATCGTTTGCCAACTAATCACCTACATCCTAACAGTTGCCTGACCAGACTTCACCTGACACAGTAAAATACAGGCTAAATTAAATATGGTACAGTGGTGGGTGATAATAAACAGACATGTGTTCTGTTGAACAATTTTTAAACTGTTCTTACGCATAGATATATTTTAAACATGCAAAGTTTCAGTATTTCTAAATACTTCATAGTGCGCTTCAATACTCAATAAAACATCAACAAATAGTTTGAACTTTCTGAAGCAATGTTGTAACAAAAAGTGGATGAAGGTGAATGAACAGGAAACGTCCCTGTCATCATTTTACTGGAAGAGGTCATAATAAAAATTCAGTATATCCAGTTAAAGGGCCTTGTTTAATTTGTTTAAATCAAACATATAAATCATAAAGTTTCTGCTATCAAGAATAAGTCATCACAATATTTATTAGGAAAAAAAGTAATGGTATTGCTTCACCACACGCAGGTAATGAAACACACTGCTTAGACAATAGTTGGGCTGTCAGAGGCAAAACATACAATGGACTGTTTTTTAGAGTGCTTGTGCGTTTGCAAAATAAAAATGTGACATTACAGTAAATACCTGTTCTTCTGATATGTAAACGGTAAATATGTATGCACTTAGTAGAAAAAGTAAAGCTAATCTTGCAGATGACAGACAGAGGAGTTAATTCTCTCTTCTTCAGGCCCTCAGTTACATAAAGTACAGGGAAAGAACAGAGAAAAGAAGTCACATGGAGAAATACAGTATTTACAGCTGACTTTATGTGTGCTGCATTTCTGCGTTTGTGTGGGTGGCAGTCCACACTTGTGTTGCACCATGGTGTTTTATTATGCCTGACATTTGCTGAGCTTCACGGAAACAAATACACAAACAACACACACTGCTCTGAATACACACACTCTGAACCTGAGGACACATTTTCAGTCTTCAACTCAACTCCAGCTTAGTGAGGGTCTAGAAAACACAGCAGAGTTCTCCACTTTTACTAATGCCTCCGCATCACCACATAGGTTGTGTGAATGTGTGTGTGTGTATGTGTGTGTGTGTGTGTGTGTGTGTGTGTGTGTGTGTGTGTGTGTGTGTGTGTGTGTGTGTGTGTGTGTGTGTGTGTGTGTGTGTGTGCACGTGTGTGGACATACCTCTCTGTGTCAGGGGGTCACACAGGACAGAGGATCCTCAGTAAAAGATGTCTAGCAAAGAGACAAAGACAGAAGTGAAAGATCGATTGAAAAGTCTTTTCAGCCTGAAAACAATAATGTCAAAGGCTCTTTGGGGACACACTCTAATTGACACGAACACAACACAACTCCTAGATCTCTACAGATTTCTTAAGAGTAGCACACATGTTCGTGTTCATCTATTTGGAGATAAAGTAGGTAATACTCACATTTTAGCCCATCATTTAGTCCACTGCTGATATGCTGAAGGACCCTGACCATGGCTGATTTTCCATATTGAGCTATGTTAAAATGCCACTAACTACATATTTTATGACTTACTGTATTTGGAGGTTCACTTTTGCTGAAGGACCTATACTATGAGAATTGTACAACAGCTACTACAAAGATTACTCTGGTATTCCCTAAATTAGACTCAGATTGTGGGAAAAGCACAACACCTTCTGTACTTGGCATGGTTGACATATATACATAGTATATTTGCAGATCGTTACATTACACTACTTGTAGACAGAGACTGTATATAAAAGCTGGACGTAGCGACTGTGATGATTCACATTAGTTTGTGGACTTCTGCTTCGAACCCTCAAGTCATTTCACTCTAAATGGGACTGTAATTTACAAAATGAACATCATGCCATGTCACCAAGTCCTGAAACTCTAGACTGAGACCATTAACATTAGGAAAATGTTTGCTGAGGTAACATAAAGGGAGAAGTAGGGTCACTTTCTCATAGAACTGTATACAACCAGACTTTTCTCTTTGTGATCAGCTAGTCACGCTTTCGTGTGAGAAACAATGCAGGTTTAAGGCACTTCAACCTGTTGACCTTCACCTGCACCTGATGATTGTTTCTGTAGCACATAAAGTGGTGTTTTGTAAACAAACATTAACATTAAACAAACATTAAGAAAGAAGGCAAATACTGAGCAGCAAAGAGCCAATTCAATTCTACCCAAAATAAAATCTATACATAATAAGCTGTAACAGTCAGTGTCAGCAATATTGTTTCACAAATACAGTCCAACTCAATCCACGTGGGGAACCGAAGACCTAAAAACAGACTGAATATGAATCAAGACAAACTACAACATGAAGACAGTCAGATCTTGCCAGTGGGCGTCAGAAGTATGACAGTTGGATAGATATCACATAGACATTGTGATCATTGTGTTATAGATGGACATTTAAATGCCAAAGTACGGTTGGACGATTATGGTAAAAATGATCATTAGTATTATTTTGATCCATGCTGAGACCACAAACATTTATTGCTTTTAGGGACAAACTATGTTTGTTGCACTTTCATATATAAACAGAGCCCTGCTTTCACTTTCATTTTGCTCCTGCTAATGTAAAAATCTCTGCATCATCGTAAGACTGGTCCTTATTCACAGTGCATCTCTTAGAAGTAAATTTTAAATATGATTGATTGGATCAGAATATATTTTATTTAGACGTTTTTTGACAATAATGCACTGAGAATCTGCTAACAGTGAAAGTGTTTTACATGATTCTGTATCCAGATTTCACAGATCCCTCAGTATATTGAACACAGAAACACAGAACTCTCATAAGAGTCATTTATGTTTAACTCTGCAAACCAGTTTTAATGATGTCCACTCTGTTTGGCATGGCCGACAACCCTAAACACAGCAGTACTCTTGGCTTGGTTGCTGTGGAGACAAAACATGGCGCTATAGTTGCTCTGTCCAAACATGAAATGATTTAAACTGCAGATTCTAAAATTAGTTCTCTCAACTGTTAAATTTTGATGATTCAACCAGCACAGTTTTATCAAAGTTGTAGAAGTCCTCCAGCTGTCAGTCACGTAACACCATCTATAGGAAAAATTAATGGGACTCTACTTCCACAGCCAGTGGCCCCTCAATATAGCTCCCTCCACTTAGAAATTCTATTTTGGTACATTAAACCTGCAGTGTGGGACTAATTATGTAATAATGCAATCACTGTCGATGCTTCCTTGTGTATTATTCCTTGTTGTAGTCATCACTAACCAATATATAGCTACAGTTGTACTTCACTATTTCTCTGTCACAGTCTAGCTGTAAAATGATAACTACAACCATTACGTCCAAGTATTATTTAGCTTTGTATGGAAAATTGTATGATATTTGTGTAGTTATGGAGCACTTTTAAATTCTACTTATGATTTATGAAGTTTACTCTGGGTGTGCTGTAGTATAATGTGACAGTGTGTAAACTGGGTGCTGCATCAGTGCAGACCACCCAACCAGTGCACCTGTTCAATAACAACCACCACACACACACTCCCTCCAGTGTCTCACCAGAGCAGTGGTTACACAGGGCCAACACCTGAGCAAGACAAATGGTCCTTAAAACAAACACACCTCATCTTCCCTACCACAAGCATCACTCGCTCTATTTCACACACACATACACACACCTGTCCTTAAATATCAGTTGCTCTCCATATAAAACAAACAGATTGCAGGCCTGAATCTGTAGCCAAAAATCTTTCTGTGTCACCACAAAGACTGGACAGACCGCTGTGATTGGTGGGTGACTCCACCGACTAAAACGTCTCGAGAGGGAAAGAAGAAGCAGCATGATGACACCAATAGAAACAGGCGTCAGACAGGCGAGGGGGCACTAAAGAGGGGTAAGAGGGTGTTTACCACCCTCTGCACACCACACACCCATGCATGCCACATAACCACATTACCACTTGCAGCTGCTCGCTATTCTCACCGTCTGCCCTGACAGGACCTTAACAGTGTGTGTGTGTGTGTGTGTGTGTGTGTGTGTGTGTGTGTGTGTGTGTGTGTGTGTGTGTGTGTGTGTGTGTGTGTGTGTGTGTGTGTGTTAGATATAATAAATTTATAGTACTGCGTGCTACAACTTTAGACACCGACATTGCTGTACCTATAAGCTTTATTTATCCTCTAAATGATCCTTTACAGTAGCACGCAGAAGAGAAGTGGCATCTTGGTCAGACCCCATATATCCCTCCCAAAGCTCTGCAGCCAATTTTGAAATTCATTTTCAACAAAAAAAAAAAAAAAGGTTTCAGGATATTGAGAACCTTAGAATTTGCAGGGCTGAATGTATTACTGGTGGTTTGGCTCAGTCTCAAGGGCTCTGAAACATTTAAGATATAATGAAGACCAAATAAACTCACTTGCTATTAAACAACCAGGTTTCTATAGAACAAGGAATGCATTGTGTTTCTTTACTGTAAATTGGACCTAGTCCAAGCATAGTATGATGACTAAATATTACTATTTCTAACTTGAAATTAATACTTATGATATGAAGCTGCAAATATGGATGAACATGTAATAGCTGAGTAGCAGTATTTCTAGCAGATGTAATGTCACTCTGGGTATCAATAACAAATTTGATGTTCTACAAGGTGTGATCAAAAAGTTCCAAGTTTGTGCCTATAAAAAGACAAAACTGTAACTGATTTAAATTTGACTGCCATCCCCTTTCAGGTAGCCCCCTTATGTAGTGACAGACTGCTTCCAGCCATCTTGCCAGGCTTGGAACATTGGGAAGTCCTGTTCTCTAGAAACATCAAGCACATCTCCAATACATGCTGGATCTCCTCCACCGTGTTAGAATGGCGATCCTTCAACTTGAATTTTAATTGTGCAACAATATTTCCACTGAAGTAAATCTTGCGAGTTTTCAACCTGCAGAGAGCATGTGTGTCATCATGATGAACAACCCAACTGCATAGCAGCAAAGTTCAAGTCATCTATGCCAAATATCCTCCCTCAGATGCCTCAGGATGTTACAGTAGAACTGATCACAAAAGAACCCAGACAAACATCAAAAGAACTGCAGTGACCTCAGTTAAGGTCCATCTACATGATTCCACAATAAGGAAGACACTGGGCAAAAATGGCATCATAGAAGAGTTGAAAGGCGCAAAACACTACTGGCGAAAAAGAACATAAAGGCTTGTACGGCATTTGGAAAAAAATATCTGGATGAGCCCCAAGATGACTAGGATAACATCCTGTGGACTGATGAGTCAAAGGTAGAACTTTTTGGAAGACATTTCTACATTCCACAGGAGAACATGATACCAACAGTGAAACAGAGTGGTGGAAGTGTGATGGTTTGGTGCCGCGTTGCTTCCACAGGACCTGGGTGACTTGTCATAATTGATGGAGCCACGAATTCTGCTCTCTATCACAAAATTTTCCTGGAGAATATCCACCATCAGTTCAGGACCTAAAGCTCAAGCACAAAGGAGTTTTGCAGCATGACAATGACATAGTCAATGTCTGGACTGGAATACAATTCAGATGCTGTAGCAAGACCTTAAAAGGGCAGTTCATGGTCAAAAAAATATCTGAACCATCTGATGTGGCCAAATTAAAACTATTCTACAGAGAAGAATGTCAAGATTCCTCCATGGTGATGTAAAAGACTGACCACAAGCTGTAACACAAATTTAATTGCAGTTGTTGCTGCCAAGGGACCAACCAGTTATTAGGTTTAGGGGGGCAATTACTTTTTCACAGGGCTGATACAGGTTATCAATAAATCTTAAATAAATAACCATTTAAAAAAGCATTTTGTGTTGTGTGGGTTATGTCTGTCTAATATCAAATAAATATAAATATTTATTTGATGATTTCTAACATTGAAGTGTGAGAAATGTTCAGAAACAGAAGACATCAGGAAGGCGCAAATACTTTTTCACAGCACTGTATGTTTATCTACATTAAGTATGATCTCTTAGTAGACATCAGGACATTAAAAGTAATGTAGTTAAGTTGAAAAAAAAATCACAAATACTCAAAATACTCAAATTTGAGAAGGCACAACCAGCAAATATTCCCTTTTTTTGCCTGACCACAAAGAACACTAGCTGAAAAAACTGACAAAACAAACTGTTTAATTTTGGATGTCACAGCAATAAAAAGATGTTTTTTAACAGTAGACTGTAATACACATAAAAATCACTCTGAAAACCCTCTTTTCAAAACCTTTGGTGGTTAAGCTATGCGAAAAACACAGGGATACAAAAAAAACTAAAAGCCTTCTCCGTCACAGCTAACCTCTCACAGAACTTACTTTTCACACAGAAACCTTCAGTTGCATCTACAAGCAGGTTGAACCAAAAACTCTCCCTGCCTTTTAAATCTCTCACTCCTGACCTTCGATCCCTGAGCTGACAAACAGACAACCAGTCTGGCCCCACATGACTCTGTCGATGTCACCAAGCAGGTAAAAACAGAAGCAACACATCTCTGGTTACACATTTAAGATGGGCAGCTAGCATGCCAATGGTGTTTGGATGGCTGGCGGAGAAGTTGTACATTCTGAACTGTAGGCATAGTGGAGTTTGTTGAAGTCTTTACAGGTCCTAAAAGATGAAACAATACCAAAGAACCTATGGCTAAGCCATCAAATCTGTAGATGAACTCCTCCACTGTAAAGTCTAATTAATGACTGTTGGAACAGCAAGCACTTGTCGTAAGTTAGACATGGTTGTCCTGCAAAAAAAGATGAATCTGGCTCAGCTTTTGCACAATGCTGCATTTGAATATCTAGTTCTGTGTGCACTCCTCATACTTCTACAATGCATCTGGCAATTGTCACAACAAAAGCCAAAACAATGACTGCTGTGATAACTGTACAATTGTAAAATACAGTTACTTGAATAAAACCCCTTCAAAAACCCCTTCAAACTTGTGGATCTATGACTGAAACTGGCCTTCATGGATCATATTTCATTGTCTCACTTCTACCTGAGGCGACACGCCCAAACCAACGAGCACCAGTTTTACAGTACTCCTCTCAACAAAGTAGCGACCATATTTATTTTATTAGTTATATATATTTTAAGGCTTTATAAACCGTCCCCACACACCACACAACACCGCGGGGCGACACTATGTGCAGTGATCAGACACCTATGTGAAATGTACAAGATGAGATGCTGAATGCATGCTACACACGGTAGACAGAGGAGACTGATGCTACAGCCGTTGAGCCAATCAGCATCCAGCGCTGTACACTAAGCATTTCATTTCAATTAAATATTCTTTTAATATGTTTTAATTATTATTTTTTTGAGATTTTTTCTATTGTTTTCAATTTTTTAGGCTAGAAAATGCTTATTCTACCGCAAAAATAATTTAAATAATGTGGCAATCGCAGAGCTGATCGCTATGGCAGTTGTTGTGCTGCAATGCACCATGGGAGTTTGGGGTGTTGGGAGTTTAAATGTCATTATTGTGGTTTATGTTAGTGTTACAGTGTTATGTGTGTTTGTGTTTTATTGCATTTTTGTGATTTAGTCAGTTTGGTTAAGTGTTATTTTGTCAGGACCGTGAGTGTGAAGTGAAGTGTGTTTGATGACTTCCTGCCGCATTTACTATAGAGGTGCTTTCTGTGTGTCAAACTAAAAGTATCTGCCAGTTGCAGAGTGCACAAAAAGCAGATATTCTTTCTCCAGTGATGTTCTTAAAAGCAGCTCACCACAATAATGAATACATAAAAATATCGATATATCACAAAATTAAGCGGAAAATCTGCGATACCAAATGCAATTTAAAAATCTGTGATACAGTGAGACCGTGAAAAGTGAATCCCAATATGGTGAGGGACCACTGTACAGCAGATGAAGATGTGATGTGAGGATAAGAAAAAACAAAGAGAAACTGAGATGCGCTGAGGACCCAGAAGGAAGCGGTGAAAACAACAAGATGAGTGCAAGAAAACACAAAGCTAAAGGGACAGGAAGTGAAAGTTGTGTCTCATGTCAAACCAGAGTGTAAACAGCATAAAAGCATTCACTTGGTTTGACATAATAGATGCAGCAGTGAGGGGGCCTACAGTGAGCTCTACCAGCTAAAACACTCCATGTGTGCACGTTTATGACACACTTCAAGGGCTGCAAATCAAAGATCACAAACTCTTCATCACAGACAGCTTTTAAATCAGGGTCTCAGCCACAGACCAAATCTTTCTTTCTTTGACGATCACATGCTTGAAGGAGGGACTTGATTCCCGTAGATTTAGTCACCAAGCTGCACAGGAGATCAATAAACAGACAGGCTGGATGGCAAACATACTGTGGTGTCAATGACCTTATACTAACCATTACGGGAATTCAAAACAAACTCTTATACAAAAACTCCTCAGCAGTGGTAAAAACTAGTAATTCAGTACTGAAAACAAGTCTTACATTACACTGCCTTTTACGACTAACTCAGAAGCATCAAACAAGCCAACAGTAAACTGCTGCAGATCTCTGAAGTCCCCGAGTCCTTGATCCAACTGTTTCTATGAACAAAATGAAGAACGCTTAAATTTCACTGTAATTTAATTCCAGAGAAATTATATAAACCAGAGGTGGCTAATCATAGGTTTCACCCTCACTGCTATTATCTCCCCACCCACAGTGGAGACAGTAACTCAGTTCTGCACTATTGTAAATCAACAGCAGCTAAAATCTTTCCATATGGAGGCACTCAAATAAAATTATGTGAAGTAGAAGCTGATGTGAAGACACTATGAAATATTTTCCAAAGGTAAATCAGGTAAAATACTATGCTTGTACAAAAATAGATAATTTTTAATACCTGCTTAAGCGTAGGGTAGTGGATGCCGGGAAAAGTGTGGTGTCTGAGTCATTTTGCCCAGTTAAAGGTGAAAACAAATCGATCACTGCTCAATTAAAGTACATACTATGTATCTACCTGGAAGAAAGTTGCCTTCAGGGGACAGTTTGGGACACAGCCCATCAGTTACTGTGATCTCTATCTGTCATGATCATTCCTTTGACCAGAAACAGTTTAAAGTATTCTGCAACCTGCCTAGGTGTGTAGTCTTTCTCTAGGATTCCGGTTTTAACAATTATGTTTCTGTCAGAGCTGACATTTACCCTGACTGCTAATGAACTTGACCAAAGAACTAAAGAACCATTCGATTGTACTTTTTCATGTGCTTTTAAAATTAAACAAGCTGATTAATTTTGTTTTTAATAAGGAGACAGAAACAAGGACACAATCTCTTTTGACACCCCCTTGGGCTCTGTAAACTCGAGTGTGCATGTTTTTTTACTATCTACTGCCTATTTTAAAGACTAAATAACTTTAATAATTGAGCAATTGGTAGATGGTTGATAATGCAAATAATCATGAACAACAATCCATAATTTAAACAGATTTAAGAGCAAATACAGCTCTGACATGCTATTGAAATCATGCATGAATTAAACACAGTCCCCCGTGTAGAGTGTATCTTTTGTAGAGTGTTTTTTTTTTTTTTTTTTAAATTGCAGAATCATTTGCAGGGTTTAAATTTAAGTTAAGAATCGGACAAAACACCAAATTTACATAGGCTTTCCACAACACGAATATCTGCTATGTCTTTATAAAGGTAAACCATCTCAGCACACCATGGGGCTGGGGCTGGGGGGTTGGATGCTGCCATATTCTGCGAGAGCCCCCAAAATGCTGAGGCCATCTCCAGTAACAGGTTTTGGCAGGCTGTGGTGTGATAAATCATTTCATCTGACCCCACATGTCACACTAAATGATCTGCCAGAGGATTCACTAAAGGCTATTATGATTTACTAAACCGTTTCCTTTCACCCAACTGGTCGGATGAAATGATTCACCAACCCTAACACTGGCATCCTTATTCTAACATTCTTACTACATCTGTTTCCATTCAGCTTGTTGCATTGTAACTGTGCATATATGAACATGTCGCTGTTCTTCAGTCAGATCCTAAACACTGTGTGCCGAATTTCATTAGGGACACTTTCGATTTTAAAAAAGTAGCAAGCTAAGCTCCACAAGGCTTGTATGTTTGGCGATAGTCCAGGTAAAGTAAATTTGCCAGATTTTTGAATGGAACAACGTTCCTCCCACAGAGGAGGTCAGTAGTAGTTTTGATTTAAAAAGTGGGCATGACTTAGATCCACCACAACTCTATGGGCAGGGAGGGACACCGCACTGGACACGGTTTTAAGCAGAATATTTGGACAGTTTTCAGAGCACAGTTTGGACTGCTGTAATGTCAAAAAAAGAGCAGTGAAAGCTCTTTTAGTTCTGCCTACTTCTGGGAAGCTGTGTGACATCTGAGCGGCCATGTTGCAGAAAAGTTTAACTCCCTGTTCACCTTGTTCTCTCGAACGTATGTGTTCGTGAAACCTCTCAATGCCCAACTCTAGCGATATTTCACAATAAAATTCAGGTCTGGGGCGACTAAAAGGTTAACTTACAGTCATATAACCACATTATATCCCTCTAACATGCTATCTGAGACGAGCTCTACTCACCGGGACTATTTTCGGCAGGTATTCGTGGACAACTACCAACATCAACACTGCAACGTGTGGCACTGACTTCAGCTCTTCTTTTCGCTCTTCTCTTCCTCTATTCGCCGAGTTTTGTGGCTTCCTCTTCGGTGTAAATATCACCGTCCCCCTGGTCCCGTTATTTATTTCCGTAACGAGCCATGTTCCACCGCCTCCACGCCGCCGCTGCTGCACCGGTCCGGGCTCAGATGAAATATTTTTGAAAGAAGTCACTCCTCTGCTGCGTCCTGCCTCCTCCCTCTGACACTCTGCTGGCACTGAGCTGGCAGCTCCCTGACAGCTAACAGCACACTTTCAGTCTGGCTGGACAGCAGATAACCCCACAAAAGATGTAGTTTGCTGCACACGGGAATAAAGAAGAAGAAGAAAACGAGCTAATACGTTTATAGCTACCAGCATGGCCGCAGAGATGTGTTAGTGGGACCAGGACAGATTTGTTGTTGGGCCCCATCGACCCCCGCTAGACATACAGCGTTATTATTTAAACTGGCACTAGTTGAAAATGTATAGTTTATTACTTCATTAGTCAACAGAAAAAGCACTGTTAGTAAATATACTACTGGCAGCCTTGGCTCTCCCAGTGGACAGTGGCTAAAGCCTGTGCAAAGTCATTTTAATATTTAATAGCTAGACCTTTTATACATTGAAGATATCTGTTATTAAATTCTTTCTTTTCAAAAACAGAAATTGTCAGAAATTTACAAGTTATTCTTCCGGGACAAATGGAGATGGCCTTTCTTGTAACTGATACCTTCAAATATCCACATTCTGAATTGTGAATTACGACTCTGTTATTCCAGTGACAGATTTTTTTCAGTTTAATTCTAACTAGTCATAATTCTGGCTCCAGATGTCTCTAATTCCCCTCACTTCATTGTCCTTTTTTGGAATCTTAAATTACGTTTGAATGGTGCTGCAGAATCTGGAACTTAGCCTAGTCACAAATACCTTGAATTAGAGTTTGGATTCGACAGAATGACAATGCAGATATCTGAAGTTGCATTGGAAACTACAGCAAGTGGAACACAGAAGCAGTGTGCTTTTTAAATGCATTACAACACTGTAATGGTAACCGCACATGGCAGCTGGTTTACTGACACGTCAGAGCAGCCTGAGGCCACAGTTCTATTGAATTTCGACCACAAACCTCTGATGAACGAAGCTCTTGTGTTTCACAAACTCCTTTTTGATAAGCTTTTTCTGTTTTTGGCATTTTCTAAAGGTCCTATTCACCATAGCAGCTGCTATTACTTCTACTAACACTGTTGAAATGCTTTGCTGAACTGATATCCAATGGAAGCCTGACATGAGCAGCATCATGCACAACAATCCAGGTGAGTCATAATGGCTTTTGAGATTTCTGCAACTACAACTCTGAATAGTTCATAATGTCTAAATGGGTGTTTTGAGTGGTTAAAATGACATCGCTGCTATGTTTAATTTTAACTGCAAATATAGATACAGATAGTCAAACTCACACTTGAAAATCTGCATGAAAACTTGCTAAATGCCATCATAGCATGTCCTATTGCTTATTTGTGAATTTGTGACCCCATTGCATCATATGTGCATTTTTGTAGTGTCAGCCTTTTGCATTTTTTTGCAACTCTGCCATATATATTGCATTTTAGCACAACTGGATTCCCAGTAAAGCTGTTCTCATGTTCATGTTTTTCTGTTCCTGTTGCCCGACAGCAGATTGAGAATAAAACAGTGGCTGAAACACAGCCCGTTGAGACTACAGTAACCAGCAGTAACCAGTAGAATCACGTTATCTGACAAAAATCACCATACACATTAATTAAAGACAGCAGATGTGCTTTGATTTTGGCTATATTTAACAAGTAAAATGGTCAGAAAGCAGCAGAATGTAAATTTTTTTATTCTCTCAGAGCACATCTGAGTGCTTGACCTCCAATTCATTTACCGTTATAGGAACTTTCTTCTAGAGAAAGTAGAAAAGACTTGTCGAAAAGGCTGCTACAGTCACTAGAGGACACCTAAAAAAGTCACTAAATCAAGCAACAACTCTCTAGTTGACAACAATGGAAAGAATTACAAGTGTTCCGGACTTGCTGCCAGTTTGTCCCATTGGTTAGTTACTGCAACTGAAAAAATGCTGCAGCCCAAATACAGTTTTTCCTCATAGACCATCATTGTAGAAAAGATGCCAAGTTGTAGTACTCTTTCTGTTATTAAATTTTAATATGTGGAAGTTTCACAAATGTTAAACCTTTACTCTAAATGACACAGTCATGCTGTATTGGAGGAGACAGGAAACTCATGAGGGAAATGCTTACTGAGGTAACAGATCAAGTGAGAATAGAATTATTTTCTCATAGACTTCTATACAGTCACACTTTTTTTCAACCAGAGGTTCTCTTGGAAAGAATTCAGTTTTGAGTCGGTTCCACATTGATGCCCATTTTTATGCTAAATGGTCTACACTTGTATAGCTCCTTTCTACCTTAGTGGGACTCGAAGCGCTTTACGTTGTGTTTCTCATTCACCCATTCACACCAGTAGTGACAGAGATGCCTGCCTGCCCACTAGGAGCAACTTGGAGTTCAGTATCTTACTCAAGGACAATTCAGCATGAGGAGGAGCCACCTGCCAACCTTGTGATGAGTGGAGAATCCACTCCACCACCTGAGCCACAGCTGCCTAGTATAGAGTATATGATCCAGGAAGTGCTCCAGTCTGTAATGCAATTTTGGCAAAGTGGCTAAACTGTGTTACAACAACTCCCGTGTTCATCAAGAGAAGCTTATGACCAAAAAAAGAAAACACTCCCTCATATTTCCCATTTACAGAGACAGGGCTCTGCACTAACACTGGATTTTTTTTCAGCACATGCAGAGTGATCAATTAGTGGGATGTGAGGAGATATTTGTTGAATTTGACAAAAAGTTTATTGGATTCTGACCATATAGTCCACCTTTAAGCCAAATAGCTATTTGAGTTGTCTTCTAGTAATCCAGTATCCAGTCCTTATTCATACATCTAAGGACAGAAACAAAAGTCCCAGTGGTCACTTGCGGTATTACAATTATTAAAACTCCTGTGGCTCAAAAAGACACTCCTCCCAAGTTAAAAGTTTCCACTGTGCACCGGCAGGCTCCTCAGCTGCAGCCATTCTGTGCAGTAAAGCTAGGTATATTTTGAGTATTTGCTGGATTCCCCTTATTCTCTAATAACTCAACAATATTGTATTTTTCAGTTGGTCAGACAAAACAGCAATTAGAAAATGTTCGCCCAAAGAAGAAGAATGGTGCTGAAAATAATTGCTGGTGGCAGCTTCCAGTGATGGACTAGTGTGGCCTGGCCTCAGGTTTTTTGTTATTTCTGAAGTGAAAGGAACAGTTGCTTATGGTTTTCACGGGAGAAGCTGGAATGTGTGTCACAATGTCAGTCAGGCTCTGTCTCTAACTTCCTCTGTGTTGTATTTGAGAAACCTTCTCATTCTGCAGAGGTTGAGAAATTCACCAGCCCTGTGCGATAAAACTACACACAAACATCACACACACGCACACATACATGCACACGCACACGCACACGCACACACACACACACACACACACACACACACACACACACACACACACACACACACACACACACACAAATATTGGAAATGAGCTCATATTGAGTTTTCATGATGTTGTTTTAGGAATTCTTGTGTGATCCTTTTGTGCTTCCATAAAGTATACATAGATTTTTATACAGTAAATACATGTTTCTACTGTTATTTACATGGAAAAGTCTCTAAAACACTGTTGATCTTTGAAACTCTGCACTAAAACATATATTTTGGATTTTCCCTTTGTAACAGATAAAACAACACAACCCTGGCAACAGCAGATTTTTGAAAAACAGCCAGTTGTGCAACTGAGCATAGTAGCAAAGGACAGCAAACATGCAAAAGTACTTCCCTTCCTCATGTAAATCTGGATTCTGCAAAAAAAAAAGAAAAAAAAAGGGGACATCCCACTGCTAGGTAAATGTAACAGTGACGCAAATTGCACAAATAGCTCCAGATAAAAGTGCTGCAAGCAGAAAGCTTGACAGATGGGATCATTATTTTATCAAGAAAAAGGAGATTTCTTGGATTTCTTCAAGCGGCTTGAGGATGTGGACGTTGGGCCTTCAGGTAGTGGCCTTCTGTGTTCTCCTACAGGTATGAAAATATATGATATAATCCCAATTTTTGTGTTTAATCTAAACCAGATAAAAAGTATTTAGAAGTATGCTTTAATTTTGGGGGTGTACACTAGTGGCACTGTCAGTCCCATGCATTACTTACATGTAAGGGACAACTTATAAATTTAAATCCTTTGAATGACATAACGCTACTTCTCTTCCCATATTTTTTTATTATTAGGGTTTGGTGTTGTTTTTCTTTTATAAATGAAATTTATATGTATTTTTGTATTCTGCTTTTTCTTCTCTCAGTCGGTTGTAGCAAAAAACCTCTGCAAATTTAAATGACAAAGTCAAAAAATGGCATTGTTACAATACAATAAAGAGGGAATTAATATAATTTAGAGTAAAATGATAGTAAGTAAGACAAAATAGACCAGATAATTGACAGGTAACATTGTTTTAAACGTTTCACAGCATGAGGAACTAAGCACAGTTCAGAGTCAGTTTTAAGAAGATATCAAATTTTTGCGTTTATTTTGAAAACTTTGTATTTAACGAAGACGAAAGTAAAGCAAAACAGATGATGATACACACCAGGTAAACATGTCATGTTACTGGCAGTTAGGATTCACTGGTAAGTAGCTATAATCTAACTCGAAAATGATCAAATCCACTGTTACAGCTCCGTGTTAAATTTCCCTTGCAGATGTCAAGCTGTTCATTGTGCCTCATAAAGGGCTCAGTAGCCATCTGTACCATGAAGAACCTACGCTGGGTTCCTCCTCTCCCTCCTCACATCACACACCTGCAACTGCAGATGAACTGCATCAGGGAGATCAATGCTACCTCCCTGTCAGGCCTGGAGGAGCTGCAGGAGCTGGACCTTGGACAACAGCTTGTGCCGCTCATCATTAGGAACAATGCCTTCAGCAGACAAAGATGTCTGAGGAGGCTGCTGCTCGGCTTCAACCTTGGACTTCAACTAGAACCGCAGGCCTTTGAGGGATTGTCCAGTTTACAGAATCTCCACTTGGATTACTGCTCACTCACAGAATCTATACTGAAGGACAATTACCTTGAGCAACTTTCATCCCTGCAAACTCTTGACCTGTTTGGTAACAAGATAAATAGACTCCAGCCTTCACTGTTCTTTGCAAACATGACTAATTTGAATGAACTGAATCTCAAACTGAATCAAATCGACCAAATTTGTGAGTCAGATCTTGTTGGTTTCCAGGGAAAGCACTTTACAATCCTGAACTTGAACTCTATCGGCCTTAAAGCGATGTCTAATGACAGCTTCGACTGGCAGAAATGTGGGAATCCTTTCAGAGGAATGTCTTTTCAGACACTCAATACCTAGACTATAACGGAGGAACAATCAAGTAGGGTGTGTAATGATTTATATGTTGTCGAATAAAATAATGCATTTGCGTTTCATTCTGTTTGATCTGAATTTGTAAAAATGCCTGATTATGCTACTGGAAAAAAAAACTTTTTCAGGTAATGTAATAAAATCCTATTTTCATTTTTTCTGTGCTCCTTAGTATTTCTTCAGAATGGAGCGTACATAGAAATAAATGTGTAATTTCTCTATGGTGACGTTTTATGGTTAACAAATTATGCTATAATGATAGCTAAGGTTCATGTAGGCCTGATGGTCTCATACGTTTCTTTTACATTATGAGTTTTATCTGCTGAATAGGATTTACTTGGCTTCAGTTTGGTTTTGCCTATTAAATACTTTACAAATAAAAAAAACACAAATAAACACCCCTCTTAAATAAACACATATGGCTGAATTATTCCAATATTACAACTTGACATAATGTACAACAGAGTGTTTTTTATAATGTTTGGGTAGAGTTGGAGGTGAGCTAGTGTGCTCGAGCTGCAGCAAATAGGGAAGGGGTGGGTGCAAATTGAGACTTCATAGATCTGTGTATTCTAAAGGAAGTAGCAGTTTAAACTTACACCTTAGCCATTTTAATTCATAAAAACATTATTTTTATGGAAAAAGAGTCTAAAAATGTAACTTTGGCACACACAGATGAGTTTTTAGAGGTTTAAAGAATGACTGGAGATGGACTTAATGGAAATGATTACACACCTGGTGGATAAAATTTCCTTCTACACTCTTTTCTCACTTTAAAACACTGTTAAAACGCTAATCCCAGAGCACAAGACTCTGTCTGTTTCTGGTCGAAAAATACAAACAAAACTCTCAGTTTTACCCAGGTAGCAGCCCCACAAAGATTTTATGTGAATGCATTCAAACATGGCTTTCTCTTGAGGAAAAATGAAAATCAGTCTAATCACAGCAATGTAACGCTGAGGGTACATGTAAGTGCAGCATATCACCAACAGGTGGCAGTAAAAAACAATTCATTGGTCTCTAGTTATATTTTCTGACTCTTGTGTGTAATTAGCGTTTTATCAGTGTTTTAAAATTAAAAGGGAGTGTGAGGAGGGTAATGTTGTAATAATTTCCATGAAGTCCCTCTCCAGGCATTCATTAGTTTTAAACCCCTAAAAACTCATCTGTGTGTGTCAAAGTTACATTTTTAGAATCTTTATATGTTTTTGCATCCCAGTGCATGCTGGGAGAGGAATCAGCAACCTTAAAGTCCCTCTCTGGTTACTGATTAAATCCCTAAAAAACTCATGTTTATGCATCAAAATTGCATGCATAGAAGAAGCTTGTCTTATGACCCACCATATCACTATTGCAGCTCCAATTCACCAGCTCACCCACAACTCTGCTCAAACACTGCATCCCTGCTCTGCACAATACAATGGAAAGTTGTAATAATGTAAGTAATTTAGTCATATATGTTCAAAAAAAAAAAATACTGCCAAAGATTACTGATACAGAATGCACCATCCTGCAAGTTGACTGTATTGGTTCTTTAGGTTTGGTACATATGAAACCCCAGAAGTGCAAATTTGTGTTTTTGAGACTGTCATCAGTACACTGTAGTTATAAAGTGGAAACGCTCAGCCATGTTGACTGCTTATTTCGCTTATGATATGTCTTCCAGCACATAAAAATCACCGTATAGACATGTTAATACATGTAGGAAATGGATGTAGGAAATGGATTTATGAATAATATCTAGTCCACCTGTAGGTCTATTTAATGACAGAAGCTGCCACAAAGTCAAGAATTATTTCCTAGTTTTATCCAAAGCAGTGGCCCACATCATAAGGGTTGGGATAAACCAAGGGGTAAAATGAGAAATCTGAGGGGTCAGACAACTGAAAGGACAAAGGTATTATGTTGCACAATGTTATACTTACTTCTTTAATTCAGCAAGGACTGTGCACAAAAATCTATTGAAAAGAGATGATTTAGCTGTTAGTTATTTTCCATTTGCTGTCCCTGGCAGGTGCACACACAACAAACACTAAAAACTCATATTTACTTGCATTCCACAGTCTCTGTCACACCAATAGACATACCTACAATCACATATCAACACATAAACACCAGCAGAGCCATCTGTTAAAGCTATTAAAAATGTTCAATTAAAAATCTGACATATAATCAAAATAATGTCTAAATGAATGGTTGCACAATGTCCATTTATTTGCATCATATTTTATTTTTTCTCTGTAAACTGATCACAGCTTTGTCATGAGGGTCACAAGAGACATTGCTTCATCTTATGGGCCAAGTGCCAGAAAGGCTGGGACCACAACTCAAAGGTAGTGTTACATGGCTTTTAGGATCTCTTTAACACAAGGAGTTTTTGATGAACTAGCAGACACACAATCATCTATAATTTAGCCTCTATGACTCCATTAAATTTACAGAAAAAGTGGTACATTCACGTTTTCACTCCCTGTGGCCTGATTCAATTCTTCTGCCCCAATAAATGGCAGACTGTGTTAGTATTTCACTTGTGCAATAAAGGGGAAAATGAGTGCAAACTTAAACTACTTAACAGCATCCAGTGTAAACAGACTGGTTATTATCCCCTGCTAAATATTGCTCATAAATGAATTACCATTCATAACCACAACCACCACACTGTATTTGCACAACTCGAGCTAAAAACGCTAATCACAAGAACGGGTTATTTATATAGTCATATGTCATGTTTTGCACATAGACTGTATAATACATCTTTATTGTACAGTCTATGGTTTTGCATGAGCTTTGATGCTAGTCACTTTGGTGCTAGAGTCAATATGAACGTGTCCAGAAAAGTTGTAATCCATGGCTTAAAGCAGTCATTATAATAGAATATGTAACTCAGTAAAGACCCCAAGTATGTCTTCTATTCTTTTGAGTATTCCATTTTCAATAGAGATCCTATATTTTACCACTAGAATGTATCAGCATGCCCAGATATTGCATTGTAAGGCAGTTGTTTTCTGCTCTTCTTACAGCAGAGGGCAGCCTTGGTTCAGTCTGTACCCACTGACCCGGATGCTGCCTCTCAGTACAGTGTGACTCGCTGTAAAACAATACCAACCACTGTTTTTCCTGCTGGGACAAGTGTGCAGCAATGCAGCATTGAGCTGCATGATGTCTGATCAGCTGGACATAAACAGTAAACCTGTTAGCAGCTGGACAACATGACAAATCCATCATTCTTAACAATCCCTGGGAGAGGTTTCACACTGATGGCTGATTAGATAAACTGGGTAAATAGGTCTGAGAACTGCTGAGGGGAGATAAGTAGGTAAAGAGGTCAACAATAACAATGTTTAGTTCAGTGTTGTTGGTCAATAACAACATACTAACAAGCCCTATTTAAACACACTGCAAGATTCAGTCACTTTTATATACAAGTATTATCGACAAACAGGGTCAGTAAATGTTAGTAGATCTCGATCTGTCTGTTCTAGGTTGCAATTTGTTATCTTCCAGTTGTAACTAGAAGAAAGGTTGAATCAGATGTGCTCCTACTGTCCTCATAAAGCAGCTCTCTGCTCATAAATTATTAAACGTCGACAGGCGAGAGATGATGAGGAGACCTCTGTTATCCCTCTAAGTCAACTGCTGATAAGACTCAGATTGCATGAGTGAATTTGCAGGTGTGTGTGTGTGTGTGTGTGTGTGTGTGTGTGTGTGTGTGTGTGTGTGTGTGTGTGTGTGTGTGTGTGTGTGTGTGTGTGAGTCATCCCCAGACCAGACCTGATTTGACATGTGTGTATGAATGTTGCTCATAAATCACAAACTTGACTGTGTGTATCCATAAATAAAAAAATAAATAGACAAACATACGCCTGAATGCTGCCTGATTCACTGATATGTCAGCTGCCAAAGACACCATGTGTTGGAGAATATTTGACTTTTGCAATCCTCCACCCAGCTGATAAAACCACAGGACAGTGAGATGAATGGACTGAAAACAACATACGAAATGTGCCAAATTCAGTGGGTTGGTTTTATTTTTATTTTTCTACAAATAATGATGTAAGTTAGAATGATTTCAAATATATAAAAGCAAGAAAACAAAAACAAAACCGCAAAACATCTGCTTGCTATAAACCACATTTACAGACCGATGTATGAGAGAGCGTGTATATACAGCATCTGGAAGCTTACAAAGAAAATGAGTAATTTGAAACAATGAATAAAATGGACAACTATTTACATACATTTTAATGTAATTCAACATTTAAGTCATTTATTAAGTCAAATATGTGAGGATATGTGGTGTTTCTGTAAAATAACAGAAAAAGTACTGTTAGCTCCTTAACTGCACCCTGTCACGTAATTAAAAAATGGACAATAAAGCAAAATAACAATATAGTAAAATATAAAAACAGGACATTTTTTGTACTTTGGTGAGTTACTATATAGTTATATATATATATATATATATATATATATATATGTGTGTGTGTGTGTGTGTGTGTGTGTGTATATGGTTGAGTTCGCCTACTCTAGTTTCTTTTCTTTTACATTTTTGCAAATATTATACCAATGACATTAAAAATTTTATTTTTCTGTGAATTATTGATGTATCTACAATGATAGTAACTCTTGTTTAAAAACTCAGAAAGAATAAAAAATATTTTATCTGTGATATCTTTCACATCAGTATCTTTTCTATTTCTGGTTTTTAAAAAGTGAACTAAAACAAAAGAGAAATGTTCTTTATTTTTTTATGAAATTGTTCCAAGTTCCATTTTTAAGTAAAGTTTCAGGTTTAAATAAATCTTTAATTTAAATGTTTTTGTTTTTTGTTGTTTTTTTTTTGGTTTAGCAGACATAAACAATCTTTTCTTCGACTTTCACCTTGACAAAAATTTGGTTTGGTTTAAACTGAGCCAACATGCTTTAATAAATAAAAGCTTTTTAAATATACATCTCTGGTCCTTGATCTGAGTGCCTGAAGCACATTTTCTTTTCTTTGCTGTTATCACCCTTTTATCTGCACCTTTAGGCTTCCTGGATTCAGTGCAAGTGTAACACAATCTAACACAGGGAGCATCAGGGCTTTTCTTTTTAATATTATCACATTATTTGATCAAAAATCCATTAATTCCAATTTAAGACAGCATAGTTTTGTGCCGAGGCATGACGCTGCTGTTTGTAGTGGCGTGCGGAGCTGTGTGCTGGTTTGTGATGGAGTTTGACGTGATTTTGGGTTACAATAAATACTGTAGACTGTGTGAAACCCAGCAACAGTATCTGCCACTTTAATGAAGCTAATGGGATCTTAATAAATGAAATGAAATGAAATAGTATTGCTTACTCATTGTGCTTATTAAACACAGACATAATAACCTAAAACAAATCATAATTTCACCTACTGATCAGAGAAAATTTAACGTGATTGATCAGCAGAGTGTGACAGTGTCTGTATTGGATCTTTTTTTTCCTAAGCCAGACATGAGCTCAGCCCGACTGGCCCATCATGTTACATATAGACATACAACACTTCCATCAACCCCATCCCAGCACCCTCTGCTGGCAGGTTACCATGGAAACAGGCTGAGTATCCACCTCCTCCACAGTCCTTCCTCACTTCCTGATTGTCTTTGGATCCCTGCATCCATCCCTCCCCACTCTTCCATCAGCATCCTCCCCCCTCCCCACCCCCACAGCCCTCACACACACATTTATACGGTATTTTTACTGCCCTGACACAGATGAGAAACATATGTGGGTGGTTTTACTGAGTAACATGACCAAAATCACTGTTAATTAGACTGAAGAGGCAGCTGCTAAAAAGCATTGCTTTTTTTCTTCATACATTTGTTCCTAAATTATTCAACCCAGTCATGTCTATTCTTGCATCACTGTGTCCTCTAAAATTCTGATCATAATTTATGAATGTTTTGAGGCAGTAGATGACTGATGCTGCATTACACAGCAAGATTCAACAAAAATAAACACTTAAAGGGGCTGTTGGACAACATTATTTGTTGCTTTTGCTTGAATATCGATATTTTTAAATGTTATATATCTTTTATATTTTACCTTCAAAATAGCCTGATCAAGGCTTTAAAATATTATATCTATAATATCTTCTATGGATATGTCAGCAAACAATAATGTAGTATCAACTGCAATAAATGTTCAATGAAATTAAAGGTACAGTGTAGTCACATGTATTTTAACCTCTGCTGTACAGTACAAATATGAGAATTTGGTTGACTCTCAGCCCATTCAAGTCACATTTTTTCTTTAAAACAAACTGGGTCAATTATATTTCCAGATCCGGATGACTAAACACATAAAATCCTCAGTGTGCATCTTTAACCAACTGAAACAGAGGAAGAAGTAGGTTGATGCAGATTTAAAATTCACTGGAAACAGCATCTGATGGTAATTTGTATCATGAAAGTGTTTAATTTTGGCATATTTTAAACCTGGTAGACAGAGTCTCTGCTGAAACAGTCTTCAAAACGACATGCATGATCAGGTTGTAGTGTATTATATGTGAGGATATATATATATATATATATATATATATATATATATATATATATATATATATATATATATATATATATATATATAAATATATATATATATATATATATATATATATATATATATATATATATATATATATATATATATATGTATATATATATATATATATATATATATATATATGATTAAATGTTTCTGTATATGATTTGATGTTTGAGTTACATAGAAGTACCAGAACTGCTGCATCATGGTAATATATTCGGTTCAGTCACACTGTTTATGACTGCCCTGTGCTCTCTTGCACCTAGTGGAGGGTTCAGCTGCAACTGGATCTCTTGCATCAATAATACAGTCATAATTAGTCAGCCAGACCCCCCTGTTTGCTCTTTTTAACCTAGAGGAAGAACCCAGTGACACTAAACTGTGCACACCTGACTGCACACTGCTTGTCTAAACAACAGGCTTCAACTTCAACTTCAAGCAGGGAACCTTCAGTCAGCAGGTTAAGTTTTATACACATTTAAACCACAGCACCCATTTCAAAAAAAAGAAAAAAAAAACACCCAGAAAATAAAGTTTTTAATAGTCTGAAGAGACATGATTTCACATGTTGAGGTGACACTAAATGGCTTTTACCTGAAGGAACTCAAGGCAGGTGTGCGGTTGAGTGGCTCTCATTTCAAGCTTTCCCTCCTTCGAGACTTCTTCCCTGCAACTCCAGTTCTATGAGCCTGTAGGAAAAAGAACTATGGAGGTTTGCTATATTAGCCTACATGGAGAATTCTACGCTGTTGATGCTGATGTCTGACTGGAGAAGACTGCTACTCAAAGATAATGAAGGGCAAAACATTGACACTTCTAGCCGTCCTCTCCAAGTTTACCCAGTCAGTGTCAAAATCTGCACAGCGTTTTTTTCATTTTAAGGGTTGCCATAACTATCTACCCTGTAAAAGATACTTTTGTCACCCCTTAAAATGGTTCTGAAAAATGTTCTAGAGAGATTCCAATGGTTGGAACATGCTCAAAGGTTCAGGGCATCCTTAGAAAATGACTGACTACTCTGAGCCAATGCTGGGACTGCTCATGGGGCCCAACACTGCCACCACTTCAGGAGATTTTTTACCTTCAACAGATTCGCCATCCTTCAGCTTGTGCCCTTGTTCAAGGATGGTCAAAATCTGGTTTAAACTGAGCTTATTTGTTTGTAATAATTAAACTTTTTACCCTGGAGGTCCCTGTAGTGGGACCAGGCTAATATCTGTTTTTAAAACACCACCCGCTTCCATTTTTAGAAGGTTGGAAGGTGTGTCACATTCAGTGAAGAGGCCACCTGGTACTGTGATTAAACTGAATACATTGCAAGGCAGTGTTGGAATCCATTTCTAGTTAAATTTGGTAGCGTTACAGTTGAAAGCAAGTCACAGACTCATTGTTATAATTTTTTTTGGTCTCATTGCCAACTGATAGAGATTTATTGCATCTAAAAATTCTTTCAAACGTCTCTTATCCATAATGCCAAACTTTAATGTTCATTTTGGCCTTACAGTTGTTACTGATTTTGAGGAGGTTTTGTTAGCTGGACGTTTCTTTTTTTGCTGTTTTTTTTTTTTTTTGTGCCTTAGGATTTCTGGGTTTGACACAGAAAACCTCTGTAAGGTAGCTTTATTGCTTTTACTAGTACTATGACTTCCACAATAGGCTGCTACCAACAACTATTTTCATTGTCAGGACATTTAATTACTTATTTAGTGATATGACTTTTTTTTTTTTGGTCAAAATGTCAGAAAATGTTAACAGATTACTATTATTAGTCCCTGAAGCCCAAATGAACATACTGCCCAACAGTCAAACACTCAAGTATTAATTTGACTTAATTTGCAACTGTATAATGTAAAACTAACTAGCAAATATTTACATTGATCAATGCATTTAGGGAATTTCTGATTCTAAAATTACATGAAATGTAGCAGATTTGTTCATTTTCTGTCAATAAACTAATCATTTAATCTCTACAGTGCTGGTGTGTGCATAGAAATAATGAAACTGACATTTTTGTAGTGTCCAAATAGAACATTTTTCTCACAGGACCCTTAGAAGGTAACGTCAGTCATCCACAGGTCCATTATCAGTTATGTATTGAAAGCTGCTTTTCACTTTTTGGTTGAAATATTGTGTTTTTGCTGTGGATATGAAGCTTTTGTCACCATTGTCATCATTTAGGGTAACAGATACAAATGCTTGTTTGAATGCATGAAGGTTTGGTTCTGGTAAAGTCAGCTTGTTGGATAAAATGTTGATTACATCAAATGTGGAGAGTTCAAGTTTTACATCATCATTATGAAGGAAAAAAAGCTTAACTTGTGATTTAGCTTCTTTCTCCACTAGAGTAGGGAGCAGAGTTCGATGATCCGTGATGCTTTTAAAGATTTCAAACCTCAGTCTGACAGCATGAAGAATTCCTCATGCGTGATCTTGGAAGGGATGAGGAGGATTTCTGATCCACGAAAAACAGTTTTTGTCTGGAGGTAAAGATCCTTATGGGAGGAGGTTCTTCTTGCACTGTCGTTACTTTTTACATTTAGAGTAAATGGCCTTTTCTACAAATCTCCAGGCTTCTGCTGTTTTCTGAGGTTAGTGTTGTATCCCTCCTACTCTCCTCCTCGACCCTCCATGGCCAATCACAACACACCCACACCAGAACCACACAAGAACTGAGCTTTGTTGATTTATTGTGCAGTGGTGTGTGTGAAAGGTTTTGATACAATTTTGAGGGAAATCAAATAAGTTCTACTTGATGTAACCTAATTGATGGGTTTGTTTTCCATTTATCTTGTGCTTTATGGTATCTTTTTAAGGTGGCAGGCTGGGGATCATGTTCACTGTCCTCTGTCACTCAATTTTGAAAAGCAGAAGAAAAAAAAGAAGAAAACTATGACCAGACCATTACTATTCTTTAAAAAAGGAAAAGAAAAAGAAATAAATTTTTTCCCATTATTTCACGAAGAAAAAAAGACAACACCCAGCTCCACTTCATGGTTTTGTCTGAACTTTTAACCACATCTCATGGAGCTAATCTCATCTGCAGGTCCAGCTTTAGTTGGTGGATTTTTTTCAAGCTATTTTTTCTATAAGCAAGAATAAACTGATCTGTAGTTAGAAGATTTACAGTTTTGACTTTGACTCATTATTACTCTGGAATCTAATAACTATCTCTGTTTTCCATTAGCACCATATGAATAAAACTGTCAGTAAAATGACTTTGGAAGAGTGACATTTCTCATGTTTTTCATTTTAATGAGATTATTATTAGACATTTCATTAAATTAGACACTGTGGCGGGACAGAGGACAACATGTATGATAAAGGTCATCATTCAGGTTCCAAAGTACCTCATCTGACCAACAACAGCACACATCATATGTCGTAAGATTATTTTTTAAGTGTGCTCGTCTTCAAAAGCCAGCACGCACAGAAAAGACCAAACCGGCCCCGAAACATCCCGAACACATCAAGTATTTACACAGACATCTTACAGGGGATTCAAGCAGCTTGTGAGCTTTCAGATCTGTGTTGGTCACAACTTGAAAGACAAAACAGGCAATCATACAGCCCTGTATGTACACGACACACACACACACACACACACACACACACACACACACACACACACACAGTTCAGCACTGCAGCCAGTTGTTGAAGAGGACGATCTGACGCTCTTGGCCTCAAACATGCAGGAGAGGAGGGTCTGCTGGGTCTATAATCCATAGAACAGGAGGAAATGGTGATTTACAGAGATTCTGAGGTTCGTAAAGTCATTTATTTTCCTGTCACGAGATCATTTCTTTGCAGTCAGTGACCTCTCAGGATTCAGCTGAGGTGGTGGTGTGTGTTTGTGTCCCAGCTGTAGGCCTCACTGAGGAGTCTTAAGAGGACCACTGGCCAAAAGAGAAAGCGTAAAATAAATAGGAATAAAAAAACTCTCTTCACTAAAGCTTTACTGTGCTGCTGTGGATGTGGCAGTGTGACATGCCGCCAAGGAAACGTTAGAGGAGGAGGAGGTGATGGATTTTGGAGTCTGACACCTGCAATGAAAGATGAAAAAGAAGGAGTGGTAATTGAAATTAAAAACACATCATGTACAGTTTTTTTTTACATACAGTTGAGAGACAGATTAATAAGATTATCCCGCAGCACTGAGATTACACGCAGCTGAGAAAATGAGAGATAAATCATGAGATTAGGATGGCCTGGAGAGGGTGTGGCTAATCCTGAATAATCCCATTCAGAAATGCACTGACTCTAAACCGTTTACGGCTCACTCACCACAGACAGCCAGTAAAAACAAGTTTCACACATAAAAAGTTGAATATTCTTTGTTCTATACTTCAACACCAGTGCAGATGATGAATCCTAATGATGAAATTAATTTTATTAGTGACTTTTGCAAAACCAGTGCAATTATTTGTTGTCAAGAAAATAATATATTTATTTTAAAAATATGCCTTTAGTTGATATTATTATGGATTTTCAAACCACTACCAATATCGGTATTTCAGAGCTTAAAACATGGATAATATTTTTTTGATGTGTATGTTCTAAATGAGATTTTTAAAGAATCGTGACCAAGATAAATAAACTAAACTAAAAACTATTTCTATTGACAGATCTACTGCGTCACTGAGGATCTGTTAAAGGCTTCAGGCTCACCAGGAACGAGACTTGCAGATGCCTTTGTCCTTGGCGGGTGAGTTGTCCATAGAGGGACTTTGGTTGGGATCTGCCTCCGTTGAGCGATCCAGTGTGGCTGTGTTTGGAGGAGCCATGTCCAGCTCCAGAAACATGATGTTCTCAGCCTGCACACAGAAATACACAAGAGAGAGACATGACGAGTAATACTGAGTCACCTTGGCTCGCACTTACTGAACGCTACTCTGATCTCTAGTTTATCCCAAATATTTCATCGCAGATGCTTTAATGAGTTGTGCTGCTTGCATCACACTTAGTTAACATTTTAGTCACAAGGTCTCTGTCACCTAAAGACGACTTAGTAGTTGAAACACTGAAATAGAAGGTGAAATAACACTCTGTCACCTGTAGTCTGGCAAGTTGCTTTTTAGCATTTCAAAGCCACAGGATTTGATATTTGAGATTTTATTGGCATATTCTTTTAAGTAATCATTTTTTTCCTTTGTGTTTTCCTTGTAAACATCACAGCATTCCTGGCATTCCTCTGTTCACTATCACAATTTTTAAACACACATGCACACACGCACGCATGCACACACGCACACCTACCCTGTATCTGGAATGAGCTCCCATCGCTATGGCAACCCGGGCATACTGACTGATAGGCCGCTTGTATCCAACTGCAGATGCCGGCCTTTTCTTCATCTGCGACGATTTACTGAACAGAGGCGGAGAGAAGCACAAAAATCAATTAGAAATAAAGCTGAACACGTCAAACCACATCTGAATGAAGCTCAGGCCAAGCCAAAAGTAACATCTGGCACCTGGCACGTGCCACAGTAAGCAGAAAGAGCAAAAGGTCATGAACCTTGACTGAAATTAGGAGCGATCTGAGTTCATTATTTCCACCTCGTGTCCCAAAGGGGAATATCCTCACATCTACATCTAACACTGACCTTTCAGCAGGAACGAGAGGCTGGAACTTCCACTGGTCCTCCTCAGGGTCGAAGGTCAGCCTGTTCATGATCTTATTCTTCTCCTCCGGAGGGATGAAGTTCTCTATGATCAGATACCTGCAGACACACAACACACAGCAATGCACTATGAGGCCATACCCCAAGATATATGTTATATACAAGTCTATGGAGACACATGGTCTCCAGCAGCATTATGACTGAAACACTGCTTCTTATTTTTACGCTTTTTTCCATTTTGGACAAGAAAAGAGTCTTTTAGTTTTTTGCTTCTGTAGTGCCTTTTTTATATATATATCAGCACTAAATCCATTGTTATGTGAATAGTTATCTACGGTCACTCATATTCACTATGATGCTAAGAGATTGTGAACACTTGCTTCAATACTTTTGGTAAAGCCTCCTTTCTTAATGGAAGTCTTAAAGCTAAAACCTATGGTCATATTTAACTGAGGAGCAGGCTTCCTGTTGGTGGAGCAGAGCAATTGCAGGGAGCTGCACATAACCAAGGGTACAGATGCTTCGAAAAGTCAAACTGTCTTTTGTGATGACTAAAAAACAACAGATAATAGCAGACTGAGAGACTGTCAAGACTGTTTTTAGTAGGCGTTTTCCAGTAAGCAAAACTAGACTGACATCCTTTTGTCAGTTCAGACAAACATCAGCACTGCATGAACACAGCGGGGGAGCTAACATAGACAACCAAAAAAAACCCTGTAAAAACAATGGGCTGTTTGGGAAAGACATGTTCAACATTTGGAACACATTCCTAGTATATTCCTGGGTAATATATTTCTGCTGTTTACCCTGTTTACCTTTTTTTTAAACTAAAAAAAGGTTGAATGAATATTGTTTGTTAGACTGAGAGTAAAAGTAGCATGCTGCACATAGTGATTCAATGAGTATATAGGATATAGTTCTGCAGTGTATACACATCTTATACTTATAAAGTATGACACTGTTGTTGCTCTGATATTGGTATCTTAAAATGGTTTACAGTACTTGAATTGAGTGCCTTTGATCCTTCAAATTATTTATAATTGGAGGTGGTTCCACCGCTGGTGGTGAAGCGGTGGCAAAGATACAACAAAGGAGGATCCTTGAAAGACTTGCCTTGCTCAGGACATCCATCTGGCCTAACTGCAAGAGCCAAGAATCTGATGAGAAAGGCCAAGTGTAAAAGGCACCAGTCATGCCAGCGACTCAATCAGAGGCTGAAAAATCTTGAAGAAGATGTTTCTAAGAGCACTGTGCATCGTTGTTTAATAGAAACATTGGGGCTGAAAGCTTACAAGAGGCAATGTACCCATGATTCACCAAACTGCAAAAGGAGAAGAGACTGGCTTTTACACAGAAGTACATAACTCACTGCAAAAGACTGGGAGAACTGGATTTTCTCTGATAAATGCCCTCTCTACTTATTTACGACACCCAACAGCCAGAACGGCCATATCTATACAGATTATAGTGAAAAAGTACCATCTTCTGAGCAAGTGAAATTTAGTGCCCATAGTATGGTTTGGTTGCTATGTCCTCTTCAGGTCTCTTGGAGCTGCACATTGTGCCTCAAGGTACCACTGTTAACGCACAATATTATACCAAGAACACTCTAGAAAAGGTATTACTTCCTGTTTTGGCCAGGAGGAAAAAATCGGATCCTGTGACTGAATGGAAAATGTTTAAGAGATGCTCGGAATTAGTATTTATGCAAGATGGTGCCCCTGCTCACACTGTCTGTATGACTCAGCAACGGTGTTCTGAGCATCTAGCTGGCTTTCTGAGTAAGGAGGAATGGCCACCAAACTCCCCTGACCTCAACCCAATTGAGAACTGTTGGGGAATCCTGAACAGCTGCATCTTTACCAGTTCACCACCGACCACCATGAAACAGCTCAACTTTAGGGCTGTATGGGAGTGGGGGAAGATGGAACCATCCATACTCAAGAACCTCGCCCAAAAGACTGAAAGCCATGATCAAAGTAAAAGGGGGAAATACTTGTTATTGAATAAACTGATTATATTGCATATTCAGTCTTTGAGCTTTGTTTTTCTGGGGAGAATGACCGTTTGGGACACGGTGTATTAAATTCTATGTAAATACAGTATATACTGTAAGGAGTCATGAATACTGTTCTGTTCATCTGACAGAGATCATAAAATATAGTGGTAGGTTATAAGAAAACAAGGGACAGATGGTACAGATTTGCTGCACTTTATTTAACTGACGCTGGTTTGAAACGGCGTCTTTGGGATGAAGATGTCTCATTTTGTCAAATATCTGTTGCCTCAACTCATCCCTCCTCAAGTCTCTTCCTCACCTTCTCCAGTCACATCTCTGGTGGGAGGGATTGAGGCGTGAGGAGAGGAGACGAGGAAAAGAACTGAGGATGCAAAACCTGAGAAAGGAGCAGTGAGGACTGAGCACTCAAGGATGGAATGTCAACATGTTGATGGGCATTGTGGCCGCATGACTCCATTGTACGCTGGTCTCTACTTTTTTTAATGTCATTAGATACTGATTCCATTTTACTTTTTATAGTATACATATATACAGCATATATTAATGTATACCACAGCTCTGAATCTTTACAAGCAGCAGTAAAATAAATACTGTAGCCAAAATTATTCTATAATATGAAAGCTAGTATTGTAGCTCTGGCACCTGAAAAGTCCAAAAAGTAACTCTGAGCAAAGTTTACCGAACATTTTTCATTTTCACAAGATAAATTAAGGAGGAGGAAAATGTATTGAGGTAGTTTTTTTTTTTTAAATAACAACGTTATTTCAATAAAATTCTTGCCACTAATTTATATTCTGTTTCCAAAAAACCCAAAACAAAACAACTAAGGAGACACTTTTGAGTTCTTGTATATAGATTTCACACAAGCTTTATTTCGCTTTCAGGTTTCCACTTTTAAATTTTATCTGGTTTTCCAGACTCTCTTATCTCTCAGTGTTTGCTAGAATAAATTCCTGTGCAGCATGTACCAGTGTGTATCTGATGCTGACTTCTGCAGGGCGCCTGTGTGACTCACTTGAACTTGAGCTCTCTGGTGAGCTCGTTCTGAGTTTGCTCCAGCTCCTGCCGGCTCCTCACGTGCTCGTCGTTCACGTCTTGGATCTCCGCTTTGATGCACTGGAGCTTGGCGTACAGCTAGAAGGAGAGAGCCACACAGAGAGGGTGAGGAGGAGTGAGGTTCCCCGTGCGTTGTGTCTGACGAACTGGTCTCCAGCTCGCCGAAGCTTGGTTGCCCATAGCAACAGCACTGGAAGCGCTGGTGTCTGGAGAACGGGCCAGCCAATGGGAGCTCAGCAGCATGGCAGCCCTCCCTCTCCTCGTCTCATTCCTCCACTTTCCTCCAGCGCTCCTGAGTTTTCACACAGTTCATTGTTTGACTTCACCCAAGTAGGCTAATCCTGATTTTAGGCCTGAATCATGACACCGCAGTTCAAGTTCATTTTCATGCAGCTTGAACACGATGAGCATAAAGCTTTAGAAATGAGATCAGTAAGAAGCAATTCGATGGATTGCTAAAAACTGCTTTAAAATGGAGTCATTAATTCTGGAGACTGTTCTCTTCTGTTTATCAGCATTTCTTCTTTAGCCAGTGTTTACTACAACTTAAATCGCAGATGGAATTTTTCTCAAAGTATCTGAGAAAGTGATTCTTGACATTTTATGGAAGCAAACTGAGATATATACAGAGCCATGCAAAACGAGAAAGCAATTGTCCCCCTGAACCAAATAACTGGTTGGACCACCTTTGACAGCAACAACTGCAGTTAAATGTTTGCTACAGCTTATGATCAGTCTTTTACTTCACCATGGAGGAATTTTGACCACACTTTCCTTTGCAGAACAATTTTAATTCGACCACATTAGATAGTTTCAAGCATGAACTATGGTTTTAAGGTCTTTCCACAGCATCTCAGCTAGATTACATTACGGACTTTGACTCGGCAACTCCAAAACCTTAATTTTTTTCTTCTTGAGCCACTCTGAGGTGGACTTTCTTGTGTGCTTTGGCTCATTGTCATGTTGCATAAACCATTTGTGCTTGAGCTTTAGGTCCTGAACTGATGGTGGACATTCTCCTGGAGAATTTTCTGATAGAGAGCAGAATTCATGGCTGTCCATGGGTTGTCCAGAGCCTATGGAAGCAAAGCAGCACCAAACCATCACACTACCACCACCATGTTTCACTGTTGTTCTTCTGTGGAATGCAGAATTAGCTTTACACCAGATGTAACCGGGCCATGTCTTCCAAAGAGTTCGTTTGTGACCTTCCGGATGAAATGTCAACGTGGTCTTGGAGAAATACTGGTAGTCCAACCACTCGTGTGAAGGTTCGCCACTAATCCATGTTTTCTGTCTTTGTGGATAATGTCTCTCACTGTGGTTCTCTGGAGTACCAGAGCGTCAACAATGGCTTTGTAACTCTTTCCAAACTGATAAATGACATTTTTTCTCATCTGTTCTTGAATCTCTTTAGAAGGTGGCATCATGTGCTGCTTTTTGAGACCCTTTAGCTACTTCACAATACCAGACAGGTTCTATTTAAGTGACGTTTAGAGTCAACAAGTCTGGCAGTAACCATATATTAGTATGGCTGGTGAGATTGAACCCAAATGCCAAATTAATTTGGTCATTTGGTAGATTGGTAGCTAAGGGGAGCAATTACTCTTTCACGTAGGGCAAGGTGGGGATGGACAGCATTTTTCTTTCAATAAATTAAATCACCATTTAAAAACTGTGACATGTTTGTCTAATATTAAAACTAGTTTGATGATGTAAAATATGGATTTATTTATTTATTTTTGATAGAAAGCTAATGTTGTGTTATTACAGTTATGTTCTTCAAACCTCTGTGACAGAAATTTGTGACTGCATTGGGGTGGTTTGCAATGTGATGACTTTACTACTGCTATGGAAATTATTGTATTATTATTGTATTGAATACACCATTTTCTGCTGCAGGTGACAATGACTTTCATATGTTCTGACTGCAAGAATAAAACCTCTTTCAGGGGAGGAAAAAGCATTTAGTCTGGGGTAGACACTTTGGAGCAGCCCTGAGACAACAAACACCATTTTTCCGCCCTCTTCATATCTTCATTGAGTAGCAGTCTTCTCTTTTCTAACATCACCCACAGCAATGTAAATTTCACAATACAGGTAAACATAACAGACCAGCATTGTTCTGTTTCCTACATAGAACTGGAATTATGTCCAGTAACTACTATTTTTCACTGTTTTGGCGAATTTGGAGTTAACATCACAGTCAAAGCTGTTGGATCCTCCATCACGATAAGAACAGAAAGACTGAAAGGGCCAATCAGTGGGACCATTTCTAAAAGCGTTCCTGCCACCTCACACCTGCTCCAACTTCCTGACAAGATTACTGAGACTTTCCTTCAAAATGGTGAAAAGGGTCTTTTAAAGATATGAAAGATTTTTCTCCACTGTGGTGCAGTTGAGTAACCTGCATATCTCCTTTGCCGCTGGAAACTTTTAGGAAAAACACAAGCAGCTCATGACGACCAGTCAGAGCTCTAATGATGTCCATGATGAATCTTTGTAAGCAACATCGCCCCAAAGTCCACTTACATTTTTGAGAAACAGTACGTCAACTAAATGTTATGACAGCTTATCCTTCATTTTGCACATGCCTAAAATGCTCAAAAAAGCAAGGACTCTGGGAGTAAAACGAGGGAAAGCAGACTTGTGACTGGTTATTTATGGCAAATAACCAGTTCAGCAGTCGAGCTCATTGTCCTTCTATAAAACTTGAGTCTCACATAATGCCCTCTGAGCTTTAAATGCACTGTGTGAAAATGTTTACTCTCCCTTTTGCTCAAAGTGAAGGCATCATGCAGTGGGAGAGGAGTAGAGGGAGCAAAGATCAGCACACGATCATTAGTCACATTGTCATCCACAGTCACACAATGGTCCGTTGGGTGTTAGTCCCGCTTGTTCGTGCCAGTGCAGCAGATTGGAAAGCAAAAAGTAGCAGGGAAGAGTTCAGAAGTATTTTTTTTAGGGTTCGCATTGGAGGTTTTAGTGAGTTACTGGGAGATTTTGAGCATTCTGACCAGGAAGGGAAAACAGATTTAAAAAGTTAGTGTGGAAAAGCGTGAATCGGCCCAAGACGGAAGGTGATCAGAAGAGAGGAGGGGACGGCAGGACAAACCTTAAGGTACTGAGATTTAAGTGTGTGTCCGAGTGGAGCATGTGTCCGAAGCAGGGGGTCATTGGGTTCCAGGTCAGGGGTCAAAGGGGCAGAAAGGGTAAAGAGGGATATTCTCACATTAGGAACAAAGAAGAATGTGTTTCTATGTATGTGTGTCTATGTCATTGTTACAAAAGTGTGTATTTATTGTACATGTATAAAAGGGCAGCCTACTGTATTTGCATTGTGCACACCTGTGTGTTATACTGTGCAGTTGTACAAACAGTATCTATAGATATTTTACCTTCTTGAGTTTCTTGGTCTTAGCCTCGACCTCCTGTTGCAGAGAAGTGAAAGTCTCTCTCAGCTCTAGTGTCTCTTCATCCTGGACCAACATTTGCTGCTGCATCTCCCTCTCACTGCGTGTCTGAAAGCGTAAACGTCACATTCGACTTCAACTCATGTTGAGACAAAGGGAGGCAATAATGAGGCACTTTTTTCACGGTATTATAAACTTTTAAGTATTTTCTGTAGTTCAGGCTACAAAAAACACTCACAAAATATTGCTTATTGTAGGTCTACACGAAACATCATAAAAATAAACATCTAACAGTAAAATGTGCTGTAAATGTCAAAACTATGAATTCTCTTTGATGTTTTTGATTTGAACCTTTTACAAACAATGGTTTACCTGCTCAGCAATCTCATGCCTTTTTATCTCCAGCATCTTCTGCTGTTCATTGGTGTGATCCATGATGTTCTTTCCACCAACCAGCAGTTTGCTCTCCATCGCCTGAGAACAGCAAAGAGTATTTGTATCATCATTTAGGAAGGTACAATATTGTACTCAAACAATGTCTGTCAAAACTCACATGTCCAGGCAAGGAGATAATGATCAACACAGTAAACATTCTCTATTACTTCACACCAATAGTCATTATACACATACATACATACAGATACACATAAATCAGCAGTAAGGTGGAATTGCTCTATTTTTAATCAAATTAAAGATTCAGACTAGTGGTGGGATGCGATTAAAAATGTATCGAATTAATCACAGGCTTTGTAAAGAATTAACCGCGATTAATCACATTCTTGCCAAACTGCAATATTTGACACAATAAGCAAAGTTTTTCCAATTTAAATACATTTTAGTTGATGACTGACTCAATGAATAGAAATATATGTGAACTTAAACAGAAAAAATGTTTCATTTATATTTATCGGTGCATTTTTCTTCTGTCTACAACATTCGCAGATTACTGCAAATTCAAAATGCAATTATAGCTATTATTTTCAACATTTTAAGACTTTTTGTAAACTCAAGCACTTTTAACGGTCCAAAGCATCGTGAAACTTTCGTTAAACGTCTAAACTAGCTCTCGTTGAAACAAAACAAAGACAGATTCAGCAGCTTATTTCTCGCTTCAAATGCTTTCAGAAATACTTTTTTCTGAATAGTTTTCATAATAAAAGAGAAAGTTTTCGTTCGAGCCGCCATGTTGGTCCGATGTTTCTGTGCTGAGTACGTCCTGTGGATGTTCTTCACGGCTGGCAAACAGACTTTACGTGCATTACTGCCAACTACTGGGCTGGAATGTGCATCAGTGTTCCGGTGTGGCCTCACTTTTCACTGCAATATCACTGCACCTCTATGGAAACAACTAACTACAGAGTACTCTGCACATCAACTCTACAAAGATATTTCACCGTGCTGAATGTATCCTTCAGATATTTGCTGACCACTTGCTTCTCTGTAAACCATTAAAAAAAAGGTCAACATTTTGTGACACAAAAATTCCATGTTTTTTTTAAAAAATAAAAATGTAGTGGTACTACAAGGAAAAACGTAAAAATGTGAAAATAAAATCAAATTTATTTGATTCATGTATTTTTTTTGACAAAAAATCATGATGATAGACTGGGAAAACAGTGATATGTTATGAGTAAGACTATAAGTTGTAATATTTGAAGAATTAAATTGTAATTTCACATTTGTAATGATAATATTGAATAAATAATAAATCAATATTAAATTCATATGTGCTGAAACTCCACTAACAATTCTTTTTTTTAAAGGATTATAATCAGTTTGCATAAACACACCTTAATGGACTTGAGGCATTTATTAAAAGTAGATATGGCATCATTGATACATGTTTTCTTGATATGCAATATGATTTTAAACATGACTCCAGATCACTGCCTATACTAAATTATAGCACATGCTGTAGAGTGGATCTAATTGACATTTGAGTATTCCTGTTAATCATTATTGTCAGAATCCTTCAAAATGTGTAATGTGTCATAGCCCAACTTTGACTCGCATTTAAGTAAAAAAGGCCATTGTAGTATAAAACCATACTGATATCAACTGGTATAACTTCCCTATTATTGAGTTTTTATTCTATCCAACAAAACCCAATTAATCAAAGGTGTCTTAACAAACATAACCAACATCAAGTTTCACAAACAAAAAAAGTAAAACTCTAATCTGCATTAGCTGACAGGCCAAAAAAAAAAAAAACTACATAAAACGTACCCTTTTCTGCCTTTGAATCTCATCAAGGTCAAACTAAGTTCATCTGGACATTAAACAGCTGAGTCTTTGTGTTTGTGTGCTGTAGCTGCAGTGTATGCAGACTTTGTGCTGATGATGCAGGCGGACGCTGGAAGTTGGCAGCTTTACATCGGCATGATGACACCATCCTACAATGAGCTGAGCTCTGCTGAAACTTTGCAGAGCTCTGGACATGAATCATGTTTAAAAGTAGACCAGCACAAAAATACACAGTTCCCATTTCATAAAGTAAAACACGGTATCGACCTTCTTGTTGACTGAATGCACACAGTGTCTAATGGTAATGATGTTTGATAGTCATGTTGGTCCAGACTGAAAAAGCTCGACAGCAATTTGATTCATTAGTAATGACATTTTGCACAGACATTATTTTCTCCTACAGGATGAATCCCCTTCCATTTCCATGCACAAGAAATATCTCAGTATCAGTGAAAATGATGAACATGTACAGTACGTGAACACTCACAAGGACTCTTCCACTATCAGCTTGGCATTTGCTGTTTTTATTGAAATGCACAGCAATAATTTCAATGAAATTTTGCAAGACAATTAATGCCCTTATGAGGACTGTTGGCAAAAACTTTATTAGATTCTTAACTTTTAGACTCTAATCATCATCACATTACAATTTGAATGTATCCAGTAATTTGGAATTTGTTCAAATATTAGCAAAACTAATCTTTCCATCTTTCTCCAACAATTTACAAATGACAAGGCAGAATTATCAGGATATACATGGTTTTTCAAAGACATAAAATACAAATTTTGAACTTAAAATAAATTGAAACATATTGATTTCAAAGCATTGTCACAGTAAACAAATTAAGATGCTGATGATAGCTTTTAGCTTAAAGTACTGCTGGAATTCAGGACAGACTCACACAGCTGCTACTGCACACACTAGTTTTCTTTCAGTTTTTACATTTTTTCCTACCTTTTCCAAAACTGGACAACTTGGCAAGAATTTAGCAGGTGTACATGCTTATTGTTTCTGTCTGTCTCATTGCAGTTCCTGGGTAGTCTAACTAACTAAATGTAGACTTTGGGTATAAGCCTGCCATTTGACCCCAAATTTTCATGCGGGTCTCCCTCCCCCTTCTGCTGTTCGTGTGTTACCGACCTGCCACTTTTTAAGTCTGGACTGAAAACCTATCTATTTAGACGTGCTTTCAAATCCTAGGACTGTTTTATGGTTTTTATGGTTTTATGGTTTTCTTAGTTTTGTGTTTTTATGGGTTTTATGGGTTTATAGTAATCAAAAATTGTATTGTTTTGCTTATTATTCTGTCTGGAAAGCACTTTGGTCTTGTTCTATGTTGTTGGAAAGTGCTCTACAAATAAATTTTTGATCGATCGATTTTTTGATTGATTGTTACTGTCTTCAAAATCCACTTTGCTACGGGAGACGACAACAACAACCTCAGTGCAGCAACCTTTCCGCTGAAAATGGCAAGTTTTGCCAAGGAGTGGGTCATTCAATAAGGTAAATAATCCACCACAACAATTCCTTGATCGTTTATTTTCAGGGACACATCACTGCATCCTGTGTTTAGTAACCCAAAACAACTGTGATTGGTTTTAAAAATACACACAAGCCAGAGCTTTTTTTTTCCCCCCAAGATAGAGATAAACCATTATCCAGTACTGAAAAAGCATAGCAGAGACAGGTCTGGCTAAGATATTCTATGAAACTCAATACTGAAATTCATACTGGACCACACAAACACAACAATTCCACCCGTTTTAGATGTTATCACCCCATTAAGTGGTGCTCCAATACCACCACGATTTTGCAAAGATCATGGTTAAAATATACCTTGCTGCTACATTTATCACATGCTATCAATCAATTATCTACATTTTGCATGTTTCCTAGGTGGCCACTTGACCAGAGATTTTCCATGCACTTATTCACATGACCGCAAGAGGTCACCTATATTATCTATGCTACTGATCAGTGATCAGAATGGATGATGGAAGAGGTTCCAAGGAGCTCACATGTATGGAATGATGACAAAACAGCGCAAAGATACAAACAACATACAAAATCCAAACAACTCATAAACAATAACACGCTAAAAATGTCATAAAACGACAATCACAGCATTCTTAGTCTCTGTAAAGTTTGCTCCTTTTAGGTGCTTTCTAGTTTTTATTTCTACCCTTTAAGGTGAAAATCCAAGGTGCAGGTCGTACACTATGTCTTAACTCTGTCACTGCTAGAAAGTCATTATCATTTCAAGCCTCTGGTTACAGCATCTCTGGTTACCGTGGAGATTAAAGGCCTGAGGTCACAGTGATGCAATCTTCAAGTCCAGAAAGTGAATTACACATGGATACACTCGCACACACCCCTATCCTGAGGGCAGAAATCTGAAAGAGCGAGAACTGAGTAACAGGAGAGGCAGGCGGAAGAAACACTGAGACAGAAAACGTAGAAAGGCAAAGGGGCCCCAAGACGGACAAACAGAGGCCACAGCCATTTTGAATTGGCCACATTCCAGGGCTTTACACAAAAAGACAGTGTGTGCATTTCAACTGCGTGCAGCCTATACATTCTCCAGCATTTGCACGTACCACACCGTCCACTTGATTATATGAGTGAACACAAAAACACACACTTAAACTCATGCAGAGCACAGTGGAGTCCTTCAGAGAGGATGCGTCTGCAGCAAGTCTCTACAGAAAGCCTCTTTGTTAGAAGCTGTCTTTGTGTTCGTTGTGTATATGTGTGTGTGTGTGACTGCCTGGTTTGCTGCTCTTTGTGTTCTGTCATATTCTTTCAGCTTCATTAAAGGGCTGATTCATGTCAGGGATTTTCCCTCTCATGCGTCCCATGTCTCCTCTCCCTGATAGGCTGCTTCTATAGATGCAAATCCTCCATATATAGGCTCTAAAAATGTAAGCTCTGAATGGCCTCTGACTTCAATGGACAACCTGACACATTAAACTCAGGGCTTCAGTTCTTCTCCACCTGTTTCATTCGTCATGCTATTATCTAATGAAGAAAATAGATACGTACTGATGTCCTAGCTTCATTCAAGGATAAAAAAAAAAGCTGCTATGTGAAACTGTGTCAAAACCCTAATTACATCTACTCACAAACAACATCCAATTATATGAAACAAAGATGGTGTATTCTCTACATCCCCCCGGTTATAAAAAAAAAAAAAAAGCTAGGAATCATTGACATCATAACAGGAAACAAGTGCATTTCTCCTGTCGTGACATTCTGTTCCTCAAAGAAAAGATAATATTTTTTTCAGTGAAAACAAATGTCAATCAAGGGAAAGCTTCACTTCAATTAGTTGTAAATATAGCTTCAATATGACAGAGACACTGGAGTGCTTCCTTGTTGCTGAACTTGTTTGACAGAAATATTTGACTAGAGCAGTAATTACTGCAGAGTTCATGTCAACAATCAAGTGGTAAATAGGAAAGGGAAAGGAAGAATTTTCTGAAAGCTCTGATAAATATGAAGCTTAAAAGTATGAAAGTGCTGACATTTACTATTGTCAAACACTAGACACATACTGAACTTAACTGTTTAAAACAAAGTCGTCATGGGTGAGTCCTCCCACCTAGTAGCTACCTTAGTAATGCTCCAACAGTTATTTTGGGCCAACAGACTCCAATCTAAATGAATAGTGAGAGAGAGTCACTCAATTTCAGTGGTCACTGGGACATAAAACTTCACATACAGAATCAAAATTCTTTGCGAGTTTGACCCAAATATGATTTAAAAAGCGTTTTCCCTAAAAGTTCTACTTTTACTACAAATATGCACAGTCACAACACTGCACTTGCTAAGCCCCAATAATGTTGGGGACTGTAACTATGTCTGTGAAGCTTTTACACTTAGGGAGAATGCAGAAAAGGTGTGCACATGGAACCTGTAAGTTCAACCTTAAAGGGAAAGCTGTATTTTCACATTCTGAAAGCCAAAATTGTAAGAGGAATGACGTCAGATATAAATCTGTGGATGTTCTCAGTCATCCAGGTCATGATAAGTCTCAAGCAAGCATAAGTTATGGCAACTGGACTAACCTCGTGTGAGTCGAAAACGTTTCACCTCTCATCCAAGAGGCTTCTTCAGTTCTGAAAGCCTGGTGGGGAGTACCAGATATTTATCCACCAGGAGGGTGGTGGCAAAAACAAGTGGACAAAGACCCGAAACCAACAGACTCGTTAGGTGTTAATGTGAGTCGTTAGCCTTTGATGGGCGGTCGTTACCCCTCCCAGCCCTCTAGGAGGGTGGTTGGGGGTCACCTGACTGCAAGTGGGACAGATGGCTGCACCTCCTTGGGAGGGCTCTAAGAACGGCGTTGTAAGTGGGAGACAAGTGGTGTCTGAGGCCCCCTCCTCTGTTCAAAGATGGCCGTTCTAGTTTGACATGAATGGCTTCTTTTACCCCTCTCTCAAACCATCTGTCCTCTCTGGCTAGAATGCGCACCTTGTGGTCATCAAAGGAATCCTTTGATGACCACAAGGTGCGCATTCTAGCCAGAGAGGACAGATGGTTTGAGAGAGGGGTAAAAGAAGCCATTCATGTCAAACTAGAACGGCCATCTTTGAACAGAGGAGGGGGCCTCAGACACCACTTGTCTCCCACTTACAACGCCGTTCTTAGAGCCCTCCCAAGGAGGTGCAGCCATCTGTCCCACTTGCAGTCAGGTGACCCCCAACCACCCTCCTAGAGGGCTGGGAGGGGTAACGACCGCCCATCAAAGGCTAACGACTCACATTAACACCTAACGAGTCTGTTGGTTTCGGGTCTTTGTCCACTTGTTTTTGCCACCACCCTCCTGGTGGATAAATATCTGGTACTCCCCACCAGGCTTTCAGAACTGAAGAAGCCTCTTGGATGAGAGGTGAAACGTTTTCGACTCACACGAGGTTAGTCCAGTTGCCATAACTTATGCTTGCTTGAGACGTCAGATATGAAATAAACTGTGTGAAAGAGCTCTATAGACCAAAGCTGAATCCACTGAAGAGCAATGAATATTCCTTTGTTTGCTTCAAGGTAAGACTTGACCTGGGTAATAAAAGAAGGGAAAAACATACTGGTGGTAGACACTCCATCATACAATAGTTTCACTTGAAAGCATTAGATACAAACTGCCATGAACACAAAATCTGGTTGCATGAAGAAGCCCCAGTTGTGCTCCCTGCAAAATTATACACAATACAAGCAGTGCAGAAATCATCCAGCGGTAAAATTGAATTTACAGTCGCCTCAATTTGACATTTAAGCTCTCTTTTAAATTAACTTAATCTTTCATTTACTGCAGACACAGGTTCATGGGTTCCTATGACTGATGTCTTATTACAATTTTAGGTCTTGGATAGGAAACAAGAGGTAAATAAATCCAGACTCTGGATATTATTAGAAGGGTTAAAAAGAAAAATAAAAGCAAATGTCAGCTGAGTCTGTGAACTTTTCACATTTCATCTGATGATGAAGATGGGGCAGGGTGTAGAGGAGGAGGCGGAGCAGACGGGGAGATGACTCGGTGAGAAGACCAAATGACCTTCAATCACATGAGATGACTCACTCACTTGTCACCACAGTCATTATTCTGCTCCCAGACATCCAGGCAGACACACAAACTGGGTTGTGTTTCCATCTCTCTTATTTAGATTAATTCCCAGTCCAAACCTTACATCAACCTTAAATCAAGTCTTTCACTTCAAAATATATGATTAATGTCCTGAGGACTTTTTATCTCTGAAAGAGAAGTAAATCCTCCAGTGTGACAGATGTATGACCCCTTAACATGATTAGTACGTACACGCAGACACAGATGTGCTTGGATGTGAAAAGAACAACAGAGACATATTTGTCCATAGTGGCAATATAAACTTTAAGTCCAAAGGCTTAGAGTGCAACATTTGAGTTTTGCCACTTGTTTTTTTTGTACATCCACAAAGCAGAGCTCACAAAGAACAGATTTTGAACATCTGTTTGTTGTTGTGAAGTACTATTGCATATGAGAGAAAGCTCAAATCTTTTTGTGGTTGCAGACAGAGTTGTAAGAAATCAGAGAAAATGCCTGAAGTGGCGTCACCTGAGTTAGCATCAGTTGGGTCTGAAGTCTACAACATAGAAAAAATAAAAATAAAAACACTTGGGGTGTGCAGCTGAGAGCACTGACCTTTACCAGCTAACAGCTCAAGGCTGTATTAGCTGCTACTGACATACAGTCAAACCACATGCTGCATTCCATTTGAAAGTTATACATAGGAGCTGGAAATTACATTAAACTCAAGTTATACAATACTTTTGTACAGTAAAAAAACCCAGAAAATCAAGATATATGCCTCCAGGACAATCTTTGCTTTCACAATAGCCATTGTTAGCAATAACAGTCCTTAACAGTACTTTGGTACTATGGGTGTATGAACACTTTAGCAACACCTCCAAAGATAGAAGTTGGACAGAAACATGTGTTTAGCTGATTTAATGAGCTACAGATAATACAGAAATGCTAATAAACTGTACATTCTACAGCTTTCACTACTGGGAATGTGCTGAGCAGCCATTTTGGATGATTTGGATGTTATGAGCCAATTAAACGGCCTATAATCAGTGCATATTATTCCCAAACTTATGGGGCAATAGGAACCTCTGACAGCTTCTAGGACCCTCAGTAGACGTGTTATCCTTCATTCTGGTGGTTGTGTGAATCAGTGCATGTAAAATCTCCAGTGAAGCTGTCAGTCTGGAAACATACAAACTGGAGCTTTGTTATATGCGATAAACTAAAATGTGTGACTGCGAATTTCAATCATTTTCTAAACCTATCCAAGAAGTTTTGGTGCCTAACTTTAACCAAACAATGACTGAAAAACATAAAGTGAATGCAAAAGTGAAAACGAGGCTCAAGTTAAAATATAATAGGATAAAATGGGTCAGATATGGAACATAAACTCAAGTCTCCTGTATAATAACCTGATGACTTAAACCTTTTTCATCCCTTACAGCTTCCGAATTAGACTTTTGTTTCTCTTTGTAAATGAAATGTTCCAGTATAAATGGAACCCACCATCGGACTGAAGTGTTGAATTTTAGGAAATGTAGGAGTTTGGATTTGACAACCTACAGCAATGGGAGGAATGAAAAAGATAATCTCTCTGGCTCTACTACATCTATTTAGATCTTTTAAAAAACTGTCCAATGTAATGCTACTTACGCTTTCCATGATAATGGCTTGTGTGTGCATGTTTACTCATCAAGTAAATTGTGTAATTGTATTTTATCAATCAGATGCAGTGAATATTAGGCACTTAGGTATTTACTGCTTATAATAACACTGACTTCAGTGCTCATGTTCTCCAAGTTATACGGTGTCTGCAGGATGATGCTAAAAGTAGAAAAAGAAAACTCTGAGGCATTTCTACATGCATTACACTTGGCTGAGAGTGCATGTGTGTGGGAGTGCCAGCCTACACATTTCTTTGAGGCTGTATAATCTGCCCGTAAGTGCGCGCTCAAATTCTTTTGGCTGTGACTGATCCATTTCCTGATGGGAAAGTGAAGAGAATGGGAAATGTTGCATATTGAGCCGGCTCATCCACATCAGGCAGCCAATCAAAGCGAGGTCAGTGCCTGCTGGGAGCGACCTGGCTATAAATACAATGTGACGACAACAGGTCTTGTGCGCACAGCAGAGAGACACAAGTCTTGCTGGGAAGAGACAGAAAAACAGAAGGGAGGGAGAAGTGAAAAGGAGAACACACAAGATGCTGAGTTTGAAAGACAAAGGTCAAAATAAGGGAGAAGACGGTCAGGACGTCTCTGAGAATCTGTTTCACATTAGTGCTGGTCGATGCAAAAACCACTTAAGCAGCCACAACTTGCCGTATCCAATCTCATTATCATTTACTCACAGTCAGTCATCTACCGACTAACAAACACACGGGGGAGATTGACTGAGTGACATCCCCAGTTATCCTGCCTAAATATGGATACACAGGCAAGAATGTTTAGTAATATGTCTTATTTGTCTGTTGATTTATTCCAACAAGCTGAATAGTCATAATAAAACCCACAGATTGACGCGTCTGAATCCAATTTTTCTCAAAGAATGAAATCTGTGACCATTTCCCTGTTTCATTCTTAGTAAGTAGTTTCTAGACATATTTAATGTACTGTTATACATTTATGTCATATGTCATGTTATACATACAATATACATTTAGTGAAATGATCACATTTGTTGTAATTTATCTCTAACTTCATATTAACTGCACATTTACTTTGCTAAACTGTTCCTTTGAGAAGAAAACAGAAAGCCTAAGTAGGTTTATTCTGAACTGATTTTGTACTTGGAAGTCTTTACACATCTTGTAAAATGGTTACATTCATTATTCATATACTTTGATAATTGTTATTTTATGAGGTGTAAGATTTCAATAGCTAAATATTACAACCCTCTCATCCCTCCAAACAATTTGTTTTATTATTAAACTTATACTACTGTTCAAAAGTTTGGGGTCATCCTGAAAATTCCATGAAAACTCACACTTTCATTCATGTGCTAACATAATTGCACAAAGGTTTTCTAATCATCAATCAGCCTTTCAACACCATTAGCTAACACAATGTAGCATTAGAACACAGGAGTGATGGTTGCTGGAAATGTTCCTCTGTACTTCTATGTAGATATTCCATTAAAAATCAGACATTTCCAGCTAGAATAGTCATTTACCACATCAACAATGTCTACACTGGATTTCTGATTAATTTAATGTTATCTTCATTCAAAAAAATGCTTTTCTTTCAAAAATAAGACATTTCTAAGTGACCCCAAACTTGAGCGATGGTGCATATTTAATATTTTATGTCTGTGTGCAGATATTTCTCTTCCATTCTGTGTTTGCACTGTTTAAGGAAGGATGCATGTGTTGTTTAAGAAAAGAGTTTTCTTTATGCCACAAGAAAACACACATGGACACACACAGAGCTGATTCATCAATATTTCAGTGATGCAGCCCTCCATGCTGAAAGATGGAGAGCAGCGATGAGCCTTTTCTGTTTATCAGCCTCTCTCACACACACACACACTCACACACGCACACACTCACACACACACACACAGACACACACACACACACACACACACACACACAGGCCTCCCTCTGTTAGCCTTTCTCCTCCTCTAATTTAACAGGAAAGCAGCGATGTAAACAGGAAACCCAGTTATTGCATCCATAAGCTCAGAATGTATGTGTGTGAGAGATTGTGTTTTTGTAAAATAGATTTTTTTATTCTTAAACAGATATCTACTGTACTGTGGAAATCTGGTATGTACGTAAAGCATCTGTATGTACTGTACATGTATGTGTGTGTCTGTGTGTTTGCTACGCTGACGATATTTCCCATGAGGCAATGGGCATTGTTACTGACCCTGCATTCTGAACTGCAGCTGGCAGGATACAGGAAAAACCTTAATGCACGGTCAATGTCGAGTTCCTCCATTTAACAAAGGACAAACAAGGAGATAAATTAACGTCAAAATGAGGTAATGCTATGTGGCTACTATAAACATGTGGTATGTATTCGTTTCTCAGCTAAAGATTTAATTATTATCCTGCTTCTGGCCATGTTGCCCTCCTCTGTTTGTTGGAAAGCCTGACAATGCAACATCTATTTTAGGTCTCCTACAAAAGGAATTCAAAGATCAAAAGCATTGTAGAGAAGGAGCCCAGTGTTTCCCAACACAGACTTAATCTGGGCAGTGTGCCCATAAGTGTTTATTCTTAGTTTCAGTTTATTACGTAGATTCACACTCCTGAGGAAACTGTGCGAATAGAATTCTCTGTTACCACAAATTTCACAGTTTGCTCCAAATGTGCAAGGATTGGTCTTGATGTTTTTAAACTGTAACTGCACATTAATCAATTAATGGTGTGTGCAAGTGTCCTATGTGCTGTGCTGCTTTTCAGAAAAACCTGTGAAACAACATGCAGAAAATCACCAGTTGAAATAGTTGATGAGGCAAGTTTTAGACAATTACAAATCATCACTAAATAACTACTTTAACAAAAGGGCTGGCAAGAGGTTTGAAAGACATATCTTTAAAAAATTACCAAAATGACACCATTTATCAGAGTCAGAAACTTTGAAATCAGAGAGAACAGATAATCATATTTTTAACTTTCTGATGTTCCATGAAGTAATTGTGTGACATGCCGCTTCTGTCAGAGAAATTATCCAAATCTACAGTCATGGAAAAAAATATTAGACTTGTTTTCTTCAATTTCTTGTTCATTTTAATGCCTGGTACCACTAAAGGTATATTACCTGAAGAAGACAATGAACACAACAAAAAATGCAGGTGATTACATAATACTTTATGTCCTGTTTGAAAAGCTTAAGCTTCATTGTATTCCCAAAGTATATAAGAATTAATTTCATTTTCATAAACAGTATTGCTAGAGTGGTTTCCTGCTTACATTCAAGCCGTAGCACAACTCAGAAGTTGTCAGCGCTCATCAAAATGCCTAAAATAAAAGAATTATGTGAAGCCACAAAGGCAGCTGTCATGGCACTGCTGGAAATTGACATGAGTGAGAGACAGGGAGCGAAAAAACTGAAGATCTCCAAGACAGCCGTTCATTACACCAAGAAAAACAAGCCAAACATGGTACTACCAAATTTCTAGCTGGTCGTGGCAGAAAACATCTTTCTACTCCATGAGATGACCATGCACTCATCCATCCCTGTATCAGGAATCGTTGTCAGACCTCCAGGGACCTTAAAAATTAGTGGGCACCGTGGAGAAATGTGACTTGTTCATTATGGACAATTAGAGACCCACTTCTTGAAGCTGGTCTGAAGTCACACAGGGCATGGAAGAAGCCCTTCATCAACAAAAGGCAGAGGAAAGAGCGGTTACTCTTTGCTGGAGATCACAAGGATTGGACTGTTGGCTAAGGTTCTCTTCAGCGATGAATCCAATTTTCAGTTGATGTCCACTACAGCCCATTTACTGGTTAGGAGGAAGCCTGGAGAAGCCTACAAACCAGACTGTCTTGTCCCTACAGTAAAACATGGGGGTGGATCAGTGACGATCTGGGACTGTTTCAGTATGGATGGAACAGGGCAAATGCAATTGTATGAAGGGCGAATGAACCAGGTCATGTACAGGGCTACTCTTGAAAACAATCTTCTTCCATCAGCTGGAAAACTCTTTCCTGCCTCCAACGACTAAATTTTCCAACAAGACAATGCCTCTTGCCACATGATAAAGTCAGTTAAAGCCTGGATAGAGAACCAGAACATTGGAACCATCCCTTGTAGTGCTCAATCACCAGATGTAAATTCAACTGAAAACCTGTGGAAAATCATCAAATATAAAATAGAGAACCACAAGCTCCAATACAAAGCAAATTTGTTTGAATGTGTGCAACAGGAATGGGCTGCTGTGACAGCAGAACAATGTCAGAAACTGATGGAGAACATGCCAAGACGCATGACTGCAGTCATCAAAAACAATGGTTATGAATCAATACTAACTCCTGTGTGTATCACATGACAAAAATAGACAGAAAATAAAACATGGAATGCCTAAAAGCACTGTTTTTGGCAGTACAATGCCATAACTATTGATGTAAGAACATAAATGATTTTGGTTATTATCAAGAAAACCATGGAAAATAGCTAGATATCAGTTCTTTAATTAAACTCATCTCTTTGTTGTTATCATTATATTTGTCCAAACAAATGTACCTTTAGTACCTTTACCTATATATATATATATATATATATATATATATATATATATATATATATATATATATATATATATATATATATATATATATATATAGCTATATTATAACTGTGTAATACTGCAGAAGACCTTGATGTAAACCGTTTTTTGAACAGGGTTGTCTGGTTTTTCAAAATAAACATGAAATAAGAAATGTAGAAAAAGACAGTGAGAAGAAGGAGGACATTGCAATTTTGACCCAGAAAAGTGGATCTAAGAATAGTCCACTGGAGGGTTGTAAACTGCAGCTTCCTGATGAGAAGCTGCTGCTCAGCATGAAGCTCTACACAGCAGCTGCACTGATACCCAACTGTTTCATAACAGTGCAAACACTAATTAGAGCCACACTGTGCTTAGTTAAATGAAAATGACTAAGATTAGGACAAGGATTAACAGAATTTAACTGCAAAGTGTGTAGAGGGTGACAGAAGAACTGCTTCAAGAGACACATCCTGATGCTGACATGTACTGAAGAGGGAAAGTTGCTGATGAAGGACTTTCCAGTCCTGAGGACTTTACTATAACTGGAGAAGTTATTGGGACAACCTAGAAACACTGGCAGGAAACACTGGGCTTTAATTGTTCACAAAGTGAATCTGGAAACAACAGCAGCTGACGGTATGATATAATATCCATAACTAAGTCATTGGTAATTTGATTTAAATGTAAAATGTGCTTCCACATTTTCCAGAACTTCACATGCTACTGATGCTTTGCCATTAGCATCCAGTGAGCTAACAAGGCTTGTCTGTTCACAAACCCATACACATATTATATATTTGATCAGTTCCATTAGTATGGAATACATAATCAATATATTCTTAGCATCAAATGTGCACATGGCTTATTGTTGATTCAACTAAGCACTTTTCTAAAGCATCTTACTGATACTGATTATTTAGAATACTTCCTAGTACTATGAAAAGCCTTGTTTTTTTCCCTTGGTTCTGAGTAGTGAAAATGAGGCACAGTTCTTCACAGATTTGAATCCCCTCTGCTCCTGTTTTGCTCACAAGCATAAACATGCAAGAACGTGCACAAAGGTCAAACTGGATTAACATGGTGTGATTTGCTTCCTGCTGACAAAAACTGTATTGTATTACAATCCCTGACTTTAACTTTTAAAATTCTTCCAAAAATCATTTCTGGAAATGCAAAGGAGACAAACACAGATCTCATGCAAGGACATATTCTGACCCAAATTCTCTTGTTTGTATTCCAAGAGGGATTTGATCCTTTTGAATATGCAGACTGATCAATAACACCTGGACATGAGGAGGTGGACATTCAGCAGATCCGATCATTAGCAGTAAGAAAATCCCTAAAAGCTCATTCAGAAACAACAGTGAAAAGAGGAATTATACACTGTGAAGCCTCAACTCTGCACTGAAAATTCATCAGAAAAAGAAGAAATTTAGTAGTGTCAGTAGTCGTAATATTAGAAAATGTTTAACACACGTCTGTCTGTGATATGTCTTCAGCATTGTGACACAAATTAATGAGAAAGGCTTGGACTCAGACTGTTTATAAAAGACAGATGGAGATTCTAAAAAGCTGGTAAGTGAAGCCAGTATCAAAGTATCTTAAACCTATGTTCTTTCCTACAGCCAGCAGGGGTGACAACAATAAGTCTGGTTGTATCAAAGTGTATGAGAAAATGATGCTACTTCTCATTTGATTTGTTATGGCAGCAAAAAATTACTTTATGAGTTTGTGTTGTCAGTCACTAGTTTCAAGACTTTTTGAGTACAGCATCATATTTATTTTGTAAATTATTTAAAAAAAAGACGACTGAATGTGTGTAGTGTCTTCGGGTTCTCCAGTCAGATCCATCAGTCATTTGTTACTTCTTTAAAAGACTCCGCCAAGGCTGCTCAGTCGTTCCATCATTTCCGACGGCTGAAATCTTAAAAAAATGTTCGGCGGTAATCACAGCACCATAGAATATCTGATGAGACTCAGAAACACCCCCACAAATCACTCAACTGTTCCTTGTATCATTTCTGATGGATAAGTCCCTTTAAGTATGCAGTGGTGAATTTGTAGTAGGATCCCAATCATGTGATCATCAGCTGACAGAGTGTTCACTTGTAGTCATAGCGACAGTGACGCCGTGCCGCTATCTCGCAATGATGCATAAATCACTGCCAAAATCTAATCACTTGATCCTTGTGTCATTTCTGACCTTTCCTGAAAATTTCATCCAAATCTGTTTGTGAGTAATGTTGCAAACAGACAGACAAACAGACAAACGTGTGCCTAACATCACAAAACTTCGCCAAGGCTCCGTCTCCTTGGCAGAATAAAAAAATGACCTAATAAGTATCTCAGTAAATTGGAAAGGCATAAAAATTATTTGGTCAAAAGACTATCACATCAGTTTTGATATGGTTGTTAAGTCTAATGAGCATATTTTCCCGTGTGAAAAAAGGCAGTCTATCAGTTTAAGACTTATAGTCATCCAATGTGCATAACTGGTTCTTGCATGGGGTCCAACGCCTTTCAGTCTTCGTAAACATGGCTGAATAATACATTTTGATAAAAGAGCAAATGACTGATTATCAGGCCAGCTTTTGCTTATTTCTAGTGGAATTGCTTTTGAACCGCCGTATCATTAAATTGCATTTTTTACCCATCTTTTGATGTGCTTTCATGTCAGTCCAACTGCACTCTGCTCAGCCCAGCTCCAGCTTCATCACACATTATAGCACAAGTGAAATGGTGAAAACTAGAAGGTGACGTGAACACGAGGTCACAGAGTTGGTTTCAAACCTGTGATGTCGTGAACTATGTGTTCATCTGGCGACCTGCAGAACCAGCAGCATTTCACACGTTACATCTGCACATGTAAATGAGACCTGGCAGCCCGTCCAGCAGCGCAACAACAGCTCAACAACAGCTGCATCAACATCGCAACACAATCCACAGATGGAGCGCTGTACCTTGGAGGCCAGATAGCTAACAGCATCCTGCAGAAACACCAGCTGACCCAACGCAGCTTCACAAGGCTGCTTTCTGACCTACTTCTGTGTGTTGTGTGTGTGTGTCTACGTGGACAGATGTGTGCGTTTGTGAGAGAGAGACACAGCGACATGAACACAGAGGGTCTCCATTGCTTTATCTTCTGATGTTATCTGTACTTGGTTATTTCTGAGCTCATTTCTACCGATCGCTCTCCTTCTCTCTCTCTGCCCAGCAACCTCTCTCTCATTGGTCCGGAGAGCACAGAGAAAAATAGAAACCTTCAGGCAACATGATGTGATTGGTGGGCTAATTTCTAACTCAGCCAGTCAGAGAGAAGCTATGACGCGGAGCTGAAGCTGAGGCCAAATGAGGTGGATATATGATAAATTTGAGCTTTTAATCAATATCAGGCAGCAAAACAATAGTTATATCATTAATGTATATTTAGATTTTGATTATTTTATCAGGATTTTAATGTCATTATGCTCATCTTTATTTTTATGTTTTAATGCATCTTTAAAATGTCTTTGTGTATGTAAAATGCCATACAAGTAAACTTGCCTTTCCACTCCTTAAATTTAACTTCAGTTCACACAGCAAACAATTCTGAGTGAGCTTAATAGTAAAAGACTTTTCAGCACATATCAGAACCTTGATCAAAATATAATAGGTAGTGACCTCCTGTAAGGCAATCAAACAGAAGAGTAGTTAAAAAAAAATTTAGATTTTTGTCACTCTAACTAATCTGATATATCAGGAAAAATCCACAAAATAAGACAAGACACAGCACCTCATGTATATGCATGCATATGTATTATAATAATTACACCAACTCACTTGTTTTTAGGGCTGAAGCTAATGATTCTTCTGTGGAACAGTTTGACCTATTACAGTTTTTTTTTTTTTTTTTTTTTTAAATGTTGCCCAGAGCCCAAGAGGACGTAATAAAACCTGAACATGTTCATTGTGCTCTCATGTTGGATACAGTAAAGCAGTCATTTCTCCCAACAGAAAGAGAAAGCTTGAAAAAAATTGTTAAAACAATTACTTGATTATTAAATGTGATCTCGACTGCTTCAGCTTTGGCTGGATTTAGAGAAAAATCTTCCCTTAAATCAGTGCAGATGATTCTGTTATTGAGACAAATAGGGATTTTCTCTTTGTGTATTTTCCGAGAAATTCTGTCAAGTGTTTTGGCTGCATGGCATTCTTGTCTATTGAGGTGTCTGTTTATAGAGAAATTTTCATTTTGAGGAATTATAAAAGAATTTGACCAATATTATTTCTAGCATGTTTCACTATAGCTGCACAGGAAACATGCGATGCAAAGTACGTTTGTCTTAGATTTACGGTCATTCTTGAAAATGTGACAGTGCTTATTTTCTATGGTACTGCAGCTGTCATATTATTTTACAAAGAATATTTTTCACTGTCTCCTAAAATTTTTACAAAATCATGTTCAAGGGCTATTGGATTTTCAAAATGATAACAAATAGAAACAGCTGATTTTAGAGCACGAAATGCTAACACACTATTTATAACCACCTCCCACATTCCTCTGAAAAAGGAAAAACAGAGAAAGACAGACATAACCATAAAGGAATTCTTGTTCACTTGTTGAAGATCCCCTTCAGTAAAAATCTATTTTTGAATTGAAATAATGAAATATTCTTGAACGTGTCCAGGTGGTGTTTTTTTTAATATGCTATAAGACATTTAATGAAAAACAAGCAAACAACGTTATGGCCGAGGATTTCCACCTTAAAACTGCTGTGTACTCTTAACAGTTTCCAAAACATGGATTTAGACTTCCAGGGTTTCATATTCAACAAACATCAGAACAAACCCAGTCAGTTTGCAGGGTGAGATTTTCTGTATCATTATTCTTCTTCAGAATCCACTTGCAGTTCAAACATGTCTGGCTTAATTATTTCAATATTACAGCTTGCCATTGTGTAAAGTAGAGCAGTTTTACACTCTTTGAGCAGAGCCGCAGGTGAGCTGGTGTGCCCAAGGTGTAGTGAGTGGCAGAGGGGTGACAGGAGCTATGTAGGGCCTCGCAGTCTAGAGAAGTAACTTTTCAGGCATTAGAAGGCAGAAACTGATTATTTTCAAGGAAAAATTCTAAATGTGTAATTTTATACACAGAAAACTTTGTATGGGTTCAATCAATGACCAAAGAAGGACTTCAGGCACATAAAACAAAGCTGTGAACTCACCAAGTGCCTAATGCCTTTTTAAAAAATTTTTATCTCAGTATAAAAGCCAGAAAAGGCACCATTAGTGTAAAGGATAAGGTTGGTGAAATTCTACTTTTTTTTTTTTTTTTTTTTTTTAGTTGTCAACAAATTTAGTGAAAACATCAGATAATGATGCGTTTCTGCCTCTCTTTGCCTCTTAGCCACAAGCTTTTTGGTTCCCACAAAATTTCTCTTTTCTGCAGATTATTTCTTAAGATTCACTGCTCGGGGCATTTGCGACCTCAGCCATCATGTCACTGCAAAGACATACATTTTAAATAAACACACAAACATTTTTAAAAGAGCAATGTTAGATTTTACATTACAGAATTCTGTATGTGGGATGGACTCAAAATAAACCACAATTTGTATGTTTGTGCTCATGAAGAAACGTGTGACCAAGTGCAACGCTGTGGCTCACTGATGAATTTTTACTTATTTTTGGACAACGATGGTAGCTCGATGCAACAGCTCTAAAGCACAGGGGAATAAAACCTGTTCGACCAGCTATTACCACATTTATATTTTAGATTTCACCATCTTGGAGCAAACAAATGAACCTGCATCTTGCATGACTAGCATTGCTTTGAGGTTAAGCAGGTGTCCTTCTAAACCAACCACATGCTGCTGCATGAAAGGCAGGAAATACTTCTGCCCCTTAATCATCTTCCTCCCTGGAGGGAGCTGGTGATTCTCATCACTCGGCAGCCAGTCAGCATCAAACACCCAGGCTAAGCCGAAGACCCTCTGAACTGTAAAGTGTAAAAAAATTTTACCGTTTAGCACTTAACAGTATTAGCACCGTGGTTGTTTGGAGAGGGAGACAGAAAGAAATATGAGGAGCCTAATGGAGAAATGTGCATGAAAGCCCTAATTCTGAAGGGCAAAGGATAGGGACATACATTAGCTCTGTGTCAGGGGATTTCCTATACCTCAGACATTCACTCACAAAGCACCAAATCCTAGACACGAGGCAAAAATGGACGTGTGTTTGCACTGCTCTCAAACTGCAGCATAAACACTCTATTTTGCCAATTTCAGGGATTTTAGACCTTTTGTTTTGAGTGTGTGCAGCTGAGTCCACAAAATAAAAAGGAAACCTCTGGAAAATCATTCCTGCTGTGTTGTCATAATTTTCAAAGCAAATTTAGCCTGTCAAGCCTGCCATATAAATTTTTTTGTAATTTCTACCTGAAAAACCATCTGCACATTTTGTTGGTAACAGTTCCATGACTGTAAGGCATAAATGAACAACACTGAGCTCTGGAGAATGTAAAAACACTATAAGTTTCTTTGTCTGAATCACCAGGTTGGGTGACACTCGTGCTAAAATTAAAATTAAATTTAATTAAATTAAATTTTAATTTTCTTCATCAGGATGTGTCTCTTAATCTAATCAAAAGTGCCTTAAGACAATGAGTCAGTGACATTAATGTTATTAAACCTGCTCTAAAATTCCTCAGCTGCAATTCTACCAAAGCACAACAATACTGCATTCATTTTAATCATAGTAATGGCAGGCAGTCTCTATAGGGAATGTGCCATGCTCAGCAATGTTAGAAAAATGGAATGGGGTTTCTTTTAATACTGGATCCAGCCTGGTCCTGATACAAGAGCCTCCAGGGTGAGAAAAGATTAACACTAACCGGCCAAGTGAAATTCTGCTGTTGTATAGGTACTAACACCACAGCACTAGCTGCAGCAGTAACAGTTCACAACAATACATTCCTATTTTTAGCACATTATTTCTTCAGGACACATATTTCTGGGCGTATGCAGTGCAATATTACAGATAGTTTTCAGTTTCATTGCTTTGGTGGAAAACTGTTTGCAGTAATGGTATTACTGCATGCATGAACTGATCTACTTAGGGTAATTTAAAAAAAAACAAAAGGTGACAAACAGTCAGCCTATAAAAATACAATTTATTATACAGCCTATAAGTTACTGTGTAGCTTAGTTGGGTTAATGAAAGATAATGTAAAGATATGTTTAATTTTATGTATGGAAGGAATGTCAATGTCTCCTTATTCATAAATACAAATGATAATGAAAAAGTGGTTTGCCACTGCAGTGTATTTCAGTAGAGCTCTATATAACTGGGGTGTTTTGTTATTGCTCCGTTGGTGCTTCACAGAACTTCAGGTGATTTTTCCCCTCTAACTCATTTCATTGTTGTATCATTACAATTACCTAAATGTACAGGAAATATACAAATAAAACAAAGGAAATACACAGCCACTTTTACTGAAGAGATCAGTCCCATTTCTACAGTTTGATCTGCGAATTCAGAGCTCACTAGACAGAGGCATCTCCTCGTAACAAATCCCAACCGAACTCTTGAACATATTTGTCCGTGTATGGTGGTGGTATCACGTGCTGCTCCTTGGTTGTCTTTCAGACCACGCTGAAAGCTCCGATTTGCTTGCGTCTTATGAGGAATGTAGCTTCTGTGAATATTACCACACCACTTGATCAGTTAAAAAACCTTACCACTGATGAGTTATTTTATTTAGATCTGCTACCTGTGGCAACACTACTGCGGTTTGTAACAGCAGAACTAAGACAACAACATTAACTGTATAACTGTATGTGTGATAGAAATGTAATTTGCAGTTTTGCAAAATATCAGTATCAGAAACATACTGTTAATAGTATCATGGTATTGATTTTAGTTGTGTTGCCCAGCCCTACATGTTAGAGGTTCATGGCAGAAGAGGCAAACAGATCTATTTGTCTACCGTCAAAAGCTTTAACAGACCAGAATTCAGTTCAGCTAAAATGTAGCGTTTGGAGACGTGAGGAGTGCAACCTTTTTAAAACTGTAAAAACCCTCCCTGTGTGTCGTTACAGCTCTCTCCACCTACGCTGAATATCTTTACCCAGTGCATCGAGCTCACATTAATGCTCTGAGAGCTATTAAAGGCTCTTCAGGAGTTGGAGAGAAGGTGGGAAGACCAAAAATTGAAAGTACAACATTTTATAAAAATCTAAAATCCACAGCAGCCCTTCCATTGCTCCCATAGAGCCAGAGCAGTGAAAATATCTTTCTCCTCCTTGCAGAGCGTCAGGCTGTTCAGTAAGCTGATCTAGCAGTGTCTCGTGTTGGATGGTCCAGGCTGCCGCTATAGTACTAAAGAGTGCAGTCACCAAGCCATTCTGCACGAGTGACTTATTGACTGGATATGGCCATGATTCAGAGCAAGTAATTATTGCAGCTCTGACTCAGTCTTTGCTGGATATGTGATGATGTGTGTGAAGATTTGCAAAGAAAGAAGAGGCGTTTTAAACCCATCGTAAGTTACTTCTCTGGGGAAGCGTTCTATAGTCAAAGAAAACAGCCATGGTGATATCTGTCGTCTGTGTGACAAGGGTAGGATGACAGACCTGAACATTTACCAGCCGGGGGAGTCTATTCAGTGAAGTCAAGTCAAATAACCGCACAAATGATTGTAAAAGCTATCTTGCAATCAAAATCCAGACTACAGAGCATCAAACACTGAGCATAAGAATCACACTGACTCTTTGAAGGTCACTACTCACTGCAAACTCCAACTACAGACCAGAATTATGATATAAGCCACAGAACACAACACTGTGTCGTTCTGTACTGACTGACAAGAAGTCAGATCATTAATGGCAGATTTGAGGTCAGTTTTCGCAAACATCTTATTAACATTATTCGGATGAAATGCATAATAATGCTGGTTTCAGATCAGCTCTATAGCATTTTACTGCACTGTACTTTTATGATAACATATCAAAATGATCACAGATGGAGTGATCTGATGGCCAAGTGGCTGCAGCACGCCACATGGCCACATATGCCATGAGCAGTTAGTCCCTGCTTCCATTACTGGCTGCAAACCATTTGCTGTGTATCATTCTCCTGCTCTTCTTCCCCACATATACATGAAATTCAGTTTGAAGGGTCACAGATTTGACACCATTTAGAAACACTCAGGGAGCGTTATGAGCATTGCAGAAACACTGGGAGCAGTGAATAGCTGCACAGCTTTGACAGGGGTAGTGGCCAAATGAAGACTGGTATTTGATTTTTATAGGCATAATCTCTGAACCTGTTCATCAACCTTCTTAAATATATTTATAGATTTACGATTTAGAATAATTGACCGTGCATCGTATAAAGGGTTATATTACTGTAAATTATTGTATATCTGGGAATATTAAGAGGAAGCTCAAACCAGAACAGATATGTTTCTGAAGTAAGAAAATCATATCAAAAACCAGACTGACAGCAGTAGGTGAGGATGCAACTATTTTCATATATCATTTATCTGACAATAACTTTCTTGAATAATGGATTGCTTTGTCTCCAAAATGTGAACATAGAGAAAAGTCATCAAGTTGACATTTTCAGATATCATGTTTTGTCCAACCAAATCCAAATATATTTAATTTACTGTCACGTATGATCATCTAATCCTCGCTGGATTCATTGGATTTTCATTGGAATATCAAAACTGATGCTGATTAACGTTCTCTATAGTATGTTAAGCAGTTCATTCTTTATGCCTGGATATGAAAAATTCATGTTTTTTTTAAAACTACTGTGTCAAAACATTGTTAACTAATATTTCTGGTTTCATCAGCTTGAAATAAACACAATTTCTATGACCAAGTTGAGTAGTTCAGATAATAACAGCTGTACACAGAGGGTAGAACACTGTGGGTGTTTTTAAACAGCAGAGATAACAACTCACAAGCTGGGAAAGTGACTTTTGAATCACATGGTGGTGAGTTTTACGGATACAGACAAAAATATATGAAATGAAAGCATGTTGTAGTAAATTTTCACAAGTATGCAATCACATGAATCATTTTTTTATCTTTGTTAATAACACAGAGATTGCAGCCTTCAATGGCAAGTCTGTTAGTAGACGGTTATTGTCTTAGAATATGGACAGCTAAGCCTCAGAGACAGTGACTTTTAGAAAGATCAATACTGAAAAATTACATAGAAGCATCATCTCAAAGAAGTGAGTTTCGTTACTGGAACTGCAGAATCCAGCACTCAGTATTCACCTTCTGTCAACTGATGAATTGATGAATTATTGCATTAGAGCACCCCTTTAATGTTCAAAAAATATTTTTTACTGATATCACTCAGCTCATAAGATATCACATATGATGATCCAATGGACCACATGTGCCTAACCTGACTGTATGAATTGAGACAGCTGTGTGTGTCTATCTTTGTGAGGATCAGTGAGATCTTGATAGTGAACAGATTTGTGCCCGTTTCAAGGAGCTTTTTATGGCTTAGTTTTAAGGTTCATTTGGCTGGGGTTTGGCCTTTAGTGGTAATGATTACTATTAGGGAGACTGGGAGACTAGGACTAGAGGCTTTATTTGTCTTTTTTTTCTTCTTCTTTATTTTGACATATTAAACCAGCCGTCAACAAAATATGTTATCAAAAGTAAACAAAACCAACTCATCTCGGTGTCTAATAAACAGTGACTGTACTTTTGTTTTGCCAACTGCTTTTTCTACAGTTCATGAAGAATTTGTAATCTCAAGTTTAAGCAACATAAACCAGACATCTGTGAAATGTCTAAAAAAAATTTAATCTGAACATCAGCTGCCAATCGAGATTATGTCAATATTATTATTTATGGACCTTGTGGTGAGATTGTGATGATTCTGAAAATGTTTTGTAATGAAAAACTGGACTTTCCCAGGTTATGTCTTGAAGTTTAAAAAATTTTCAGCCATGTTTGTTTCTGAGAAATGAGCCTCAGCCAATGTTGCCATGGAGAAGGGGCCAATCAGAGCCATAGTAACTTCAAAACAGTTACTTTCATGAATAACAGGTGGCCCCATAATTCACGACTGAAATCACCCAAAAGAGAGCCAGAAATCCAAAATGAATTGATTTGAACCACAAATTATGTTTACGTTTTCTCAACACCTTCATCTTTAGCTTCAGCTCTGTTGGACTCACCTTGTACTTGGCGGTCAGTTGCTCGGTGGCTTCCTGCTCCTTCCTCAGATCTCCCATCATCCTCTCCTTCTCTCCCAGCAGCCTCTGCTTTTCCTCAGCCAACAGGAATTGATCTTCTCTGATGGCCTCCTTCTCCCTCTCCAACCGCTGTTCCTCCAGCTTCACGTACTCCTCTGCATCCTTCTCCACCTCCTCCTCCTCCTCCTCCTCTTCGCCCTCCGTCTCTTCATCCCCGTCTCTGTCCCAGCCCTCGCCATCCACCTGCTCCTTCTTCTGTTTGCTCCTCCACTTCCTGTGGTTGAGCTGGGCCCTGAGGCGAGCGATCTCCCTCTGGAACTCTCGCAGCAGAGCATCTTTGGGGTCCTCGTTGACTCTGGGCTGGTTCTGGATGTTCTTGGCCCGGTTGGCATACCGGAGGGTGGTGAGAGTCTCATCGTAGTGCTGAGAGGAGGGACCAAGTGTAGCGACCATGACAGTCTTAGCATTCCCACCTAAAGAGTCCTGCAACAGCCGGGTCAGCTTGGAGTCCCGGTATGGCACATGGCCGCTGCGCCCATCTGCTAACGCTGATATCACATTTCCCAGAGCTGACAAGGAAAGGTTGATCTTGGCCGCTTCTTTTAAGCGCTCTCCCTGGACGCCGGTCTTGGCTTGACGCTCGCTGCCAGCGAGGTCCACCAGGTTAAGGCGCCCCACTCGAATATGTTTCCTGCCATCTGGTCCAGGCTGGCTGCACTCCACTGTGATCAGGAACAAAGCATGAGATCTGGACGAATGTTCATTCATGTCTGTAGCACCAACCGCCCTTGCCTGATTGCCCACATTCATCACCTCCTCGATCTCTTTGATGCTCTTGCAGACACATGACGTGAGGTCACGCACATACACACCAGTCTCTGGACTCTCTCGGAGCTCCAGGGCTCTGGCGTTGCCATGGTTGGGATCAAGAAGATCCCGAACCTCCTCTCGATAGATCTCGAGGTAGGACGCCCGCACCAGGTACTGCTTGTCAGACTGGGAGCGGGAGATGTGTGTAAAGATGTGGTCGAATGCGTTGGGAATCACACCTCGTTTCTCTGGATCCAGCCAGGCTCCCTGCATGGTGTACGTCTTTCCTGTTCCGGTCTGCCCGTACGCAAATATGGTGCCATTGAACCCTGCAAGCACTGAATCTATTAGCGGCCGCACGCTCTCATCGTACAGATCTCGCTGTTTGGAATTTGCATCATAGACGGCATCGAATGTGAATGTTTTCTGGGGTTCACTTGGTGGTGCACGAGGGTTTCTCAGGATCACCTGTCCGAGTCGCAGGTCCATCTGCACTATTCCCCCTGCAGGCCCATTGGACTCCTCTTTCCGGTTCAAAGGACGGCATCGGACTACCACCTTCACCGACTCACTGCTCTTATTCTTTGACATGACTGGCTTCTGTTTGTTGTTGGACACAACAAAAAGACAAATTAAACGACCTAAATCATAAAAGGCTAGACACCTTTATGAAGCCTTTAATCAGAATGTGTATCTCCTGTCTGTGGATTGTGATTTTTTTTAAATCATCAATAACACATTCAGTATGGCTTCTGGATGATATCACAATGGAAACAGCTACAGTCCCTAATAACACAGACTCAGATATTTACCAGTACAAATGATGAAGCCGCTGTGTCTAATAGCTAATCTGCTCTGCTTATTGTCTATAAAATGAGCCTCCAAACACACAGACGCGCAGCACTTCTCACGCTTTGGATCGACGCTCCATTGCAGTCCCCGCTACACGTTCAGATTCAGTCGGTGAAAAAAATCCAACAATGCCGGTAATGACACAAATCAATTCAGGCATCAGACTCATGTCGTCCTGATGGTAGAAGCCCTGCTGATCCTCCACACACCGCTGCTGTCCGCATCCTCCGGTCCTCCGCTCACTGATGCTCCGAGCTGAATTTGCGGCTCTCGATTTGTGCGGAGAGACACAGTTCCTCTCCTGTACGCAAAACACACGCAGACACACACACACGCAGACACACACACACACACACACACACACACACACACACAGTCATTCAACCACCACACCCCACATCACTGCGGAGTCGAACAAAGGACCATGGGAAATGGAGTTTTGTCTCAGCAAAGAGTTGGATTCTTGTCCAAGGCTGCCACCAGCTCGTCAGATGGCCACAATGTTTGTTCAGTTGACGTCTTCAACTGGAACCTGTTATATTTATGTGTTTTGCAGTTAATGCCCCACAATCTCAAACATTCACTTACAGTTAAAGATAGTTAAACTTGCCCGTTTCAAAAATGCATCATTGCTGAAAAAATCCTGCAGCACATAGCACGACACTAAAAACTACTGCATCAACTAATAGATGCATCAATATTTACATTTATTCTTGTGTAATCGTTGCACCATTTAATCTAAATGACATGTAACGTTTTTACTCACATTCTAAACAAGATTCGGTCATCTGGTGTATTTGGAAGTTTTGGGATCTTATAAAATAAAAAAATAAAAATAAATATTTTGCATTTGAACAATGTTTGAATGCTTAACAGAAGATTCTATAACTGGACTACTGGAGAGTCAGGTGCTTTTCTTTTTTTTCTGTGTAATTATTAGACTTCCCTTTTCTCTAACTCTGATATTTGTGTGGAATAAATAACACTGAGACCACCTGCAATTATTAGGTTATTTATAGTGGTGGTGCTCATATGGCATTGTGAGTTTCTTTTACATGAAGAATTTCCCTCTTATCTTATCTTATCTTATCTTATCTTATCTTATCTTATCTTATCTTATCTATTCTTATCTTATCTTATCTTATCTTATCTTATCTTATCTTATCTTATCTTATCTTATCTTATCTTATCTTATCTTATCTTATCTTATCAAAAATAACATAATCAGCTGATATGATGAAACAACAGTGATGTTGATAACTTAGTGAAAATACATGACAATGTTTTTCTGTAGTCCAAATGTAATATGTACCTAACAGAATCTTATTAACTACAATCAAACACTGTAATCACATCACCCACGGAGATTTTAGAAGGTCATTTAATGATTTAGAGACACTAAAATAAAAAAAAATGCTCATGTAATACCAAAAACAATTTGCAAATGCTTTGATTTCCATCTGACAGGCAGATCTTTATCTGTGATTATCTGTAAAAAAAAAAAAACACATTAAAGTGACACAATCTAATTTCTGGTGCAGAATTATGGCTAAAATATGATTAATGAATGCTGATGGTTGTCCTGTAAAGGCCAAAAAGAAATATAATTTCGTAAAGCATTATAATGCTGCAAGAAGTCTAGTTGTACCTGAAGGGAAATAGTCAGAAATGACGAAACTATAATCAATAATTACTTATATGTCTACTTGATTTTCAGTGTGAAAACTTAACATTGCACAATTTGTCATGATTTCTGTGAAATAAAATTTATTTTGGAAAAACTCTACAAACATTGTGATTCAGTACAGTTAAGGTGAAATTATGATCCAGTTGAACTTGTCAGTAAAAGCTGAGTAACGGTGTCTATCGCCAAACAACCACTGTTTTTAATATTGTGCATTTAGAGGAAAACGATAATTTGCTCCAGGCTGCATAAATTCCATCCACAGAGGTACACCAGAAAATAGAGAAATTTCTCATATTTACCAACCCGACATTGAAGGTTGTTTCTCTGTTCTTATACAACTGGTCTCCTAAAGCAGCACAAATTGAGGACAAGGGGGAGAAATGCAAAATTAATCATTTCAGGGCTTATTCAACCATCACTCATTCAAGTGTGTCGCAACAGCGCCCCCTGGTGAAATAAGTGCAGTACACACTCTGACCTACAGTTGGTCAATGTCACAAAGGGAGGTCGGGAGATTGTTCTGAGCAAAAATGATCAATTCCAGGTGTGATGTGGCAGAGGTGGAACTGTGGGGGTTTCTCAGTGATTTTCTGTACAATTACCTAAATTCACATTTGACCTCTTCCTATTTTTAATATGTTATTCTCTCACTGTTAATGCTGATGTAGGCCTGACTACAATAGGGGAAAGTCTCGGCTTCACGGGGAATTCAACACAACATAATTTGTCTGCTGTGCAACAGCTAACACAACACACAACACAGCTTTGTAGTCCTCAACATGTCACCTGACTGAGATGTGTTAAATCTGCCTGCATGTAACTAACTGGGTTTTTTTTGGAGGCTTAGACTGTGTTTGTGGAAGTTTCATGGAGGAGAACTGGAAAAATACCCACATATGCGATGGAAAGTCTCTCAGATCAGGTGATAGTGGTGTCAGCATTTATGAGTCATTCTCCGAGAGGTGCGCATTTCCAGGGTATTACAGCTCAAGGAAGACTTTCCGATTGTTTGTGGTCGCGTAACCTGAACATATTGATATGACTGTAAATGATTTATCTAAAATGAAAAGCTAAACAGCTGGCTGGTTAAAAATTGCAATATTTATTCTAAGTATATATTGAATCTTTAAAAACTTTTACATAGAGGAAGGAGTTTTTAGTGTTCGTGTAGTCTAAACTGAACTCTAAGAGACTTACGGGCTGCAAATGATCCTTTGAAAATGAATAATGAGCAACACGGTCCATCATTTAAACAAAATATCTGATTTATGATGTTTTGAAGTGTAAAGTTGTTGGACAGAAACAAATTACCGTGATGACAGATTTCTCTGCTGATTATCTTCTACTCCTTGAATTGTTAGAAAATTTGCAAAACAAACATGAAATGCTCATCACAATTTATTCCATGCTGGTTGCAACAGTTCAAACCCGAAGGCTATGTTGCGTCTGAAAGTTCATTGTTGACCTTGGTGAAAAAAAAGACCAAAACATTATATTCCTATTTAGTTGGTCCTGTGCTTTGGTTGCATCACATAATCCCCCTCAAGCACACGAAGAGATCCAGTTGTCATGGAGATGGAGATGCGCAAAGGACTTCTCAATCACAATGGCTTAAAAATGAGATTTTCACTTTCTTTTAAAACACAAGAAAGAGGAAAGAAATCACAAATGAAAAAATTAAACTAGGGAATGTTTGGCTTTTTTTTCTTAAATTTTACTTCTACAATTAGCTCATCAACTAACTGATTAGTCATCTACTTGCTATAGCTTCAGTGTAAAGTAAAAAAGCTAAAAGCATTTTTCCAAGAATAACAACACCTCCCTCACTGTCCTTGTTTCCTCTCATCTCTTAATTGAGAAATAAAGACAAAATGCCATCAAAATCACAACGTTTGCATATCAAACATGTGCATGCACAGGCAGACATGCCTCCTTATCACTGCCACAGCAGTGAAGAAGTTTGAGCAGTAGTTGCTGGCTGTTTGTGTGAGACGAACCCTGGGGCCCCTTGCAGCAAAATCCAGGAATGCACCCAGATCTGGAAAGAGTTCTGTGTTAACACATGATTTATTAGCTTAACAAACGTTGCTTAACTGCAGAGGAGCAGTGCAGTGATAGAATTAGAATAAAGACAGACACTTGGTATTAAAGGATATCTGTGTTAACTAATGTCTTGTTGTCTTTCTAACTTGAGCATCATTTGTTTGATTGGTTCTTTGGTCTCTGGCAACCACATTATCATTTAAACGTACTTCTTCATATTAACATTCTTTATTTTACATATATTAGACAAGTATAGTCCTTTTTCTTTATACAGCATATCCCTCATTTCCTTCCCATGGGTATTTGCCTGAGGGATACCTGTGGTTAGCTGAGAAGCAGCTAATGAAATGAAAGGGAGCTGTGATTCCTCAGAAGATGAAGTCTGTTGACTTTAGTGATGCCCTGATTTTTCCACTACGGATTGCCAACAATGCACCATGCAATTTAGAAAAGAACTTTTATCCTCTGGCTTTTCATCCAGCACCACAGTAAGGTCAAATTTTTAATGCGTTCAATACTTTATTTACACGACAGCTTGGTTTTCTTTACAGTAAATTACACAGCATTACAGCACAGAGCTGCCAGAGTGGCAGTAGACCCTTTAATCTTGTTCAAACCTTCCTTTTCTCTTACTTCTTTGTCTTTCTCGACCTCTCTCTTTCTTCATCTCCTCCCTTAGTTTGTGTCAAGTCTGTACTTGGCAATAGAAAGCAGGGCATACTCAGCATTCCTAAGGAGTGTCTGAGAGTCAAAGTACTCTGACAGGCGGAAGAAGGAAAGAGTCTCTTTCTCTCACGCGCGCGCGCGCGCACACACACACACACACACACACACACACACAAAGCCAACTCTACAAGGACCTACAGTGCTGATGTTTACATGCAGACTGTCTCTCAGTGTGTACAGTTATTAAAGGACTTTGGAGGATAAATGGTCCTGCAGTTCACAGAGCAGAGGATGTGGGAAACGCCCGTAACAAGCACAGAAGTACTTATAAGTGACATCACTTTGCCTGACTCACAGCTGGGATAGTCACCGCTCCAAATGCCAGCTTGCCATGAAAACTGAACACCACCCCGGCTGCCAGAGATCCGCATGAAACCGGCCGCCATATTGGATCAATGGATACATATCATACTGAGAAGCAAAGAGAGCCTTGAGCCTAAATGTCCGAGTAACTTACGCAGTAACATTTGCCCTTTCTGTCAATCTAAGCCACGCCCCTTTACCCCTCAATGGTTGCCAGGGCAGCCAATCACATCAATGTGCTTAAAGGAGCGACATCTAGAATGACCAATCACAGACGCAGATTTGACAGAACGGGCGGGAGAAGGCGTGTCAATGGGACTAGGGTGTCGCCGTGGTGGCTCCCATTCGAAGGCGACGGCGGTCGTCTGTATTTCGGTTCTAATCTCTCCAGAAAAAAAGCGAAATCGCTCCGGACAGACAGTGAATTTGACACACTTTTTTGCTGAGATTTTTTTCAAATTCTTATCGGTCGAGTTTGTGGCAGGGCACTGGAATGACGGGGTGTGCCGAGAATTTGAATTAGCTCGCCGTTAGTTTGAAGAAAGAGTGAGTCGGGGTAGAGAGAGGAGCCATTTCTTATCTTATCTTATCTATTCTTATCTTATCTTATCTTATCAAAAATAACATAATCAGCTGATATGATAAAACAACAGAGATGTTGATAACTTAGTGAAAATACATGACAATGTTTTTCTGTAGTCCAAATGTAATATGTACCTAACAGAATCTTATTAACTACAATCAAACACTGTAGTCACATCACCCACGGAGATTTTAGAAGGTCATTTAATGATTTAGAGACACTAAAATAAAATAAAAAAAATGCTCACGTAATATCAAAAACAATTTGCAAATGCTTTGATTTCCATCTGACAGGCAGATCTTTATTTGTGATTATCTGTGTAAAAAAAAAAACACATTAAAGTGACACAATCTAATTTCTGGTGCAGAATTATGGCTAAAATATGATTAATGAATGCTGATGGTTGTCCTGTAAAGGCCAAAAAGAAATATAATTTCGTAAAGCATTATAATGCTGCAAGAAGTCTAGTTGTACCTGAAGGGAAATAGTCAGAAATGACGAAACTATAATCAATAATTACTTATATGTCTACTTGATTTTCAGTGTGAAAACTTAACATTGCACAATTTGTCATGATTTCTGTGAAATAAAATTTATTTTGGAAAAACTCTACAAACATTGTGATTCAGTACAGTTAAGGTGAAATTATGATCCAGTTGAACTTGTCAGTAAAAGCTGAGTAACGGTGTCTATCGCCAAACAACCACTGTTTTTAATATTGTGCATTTAGAGGAAAACGATAATTTGCTCCAGGCTGCATAAATTACATTCACATAGGTACACCAGAAAAAAGAGAAATTTCTCATATTTACCAACCCGACATTGAAGGTTGTTTCTCTGTTCTTATACAACTGGTCTCCTAAAGCAGCACAAATTGAGGACAAGGGGGAGAAATGCAAAATTAATCATTTCAGGGCTTATTCAACCATCACTCATTCAAGTGTGTCGCAACAGCGCCCCCTGGTGAAATAAGTGCAGTACACACTCTGACCTACAGTTGGTCAATGTCACAAAGGGAGGTCGGGAGATTGTTCTGAGCAAAAATGATCAATTCCAGGTGTGATGTGGCAGAGGTGGAACTGTGGGGGTTTCTCAGTGATTTTCTGTACAATTACCTAAATTCACATTTGACCTCTTCCTATTTTTAATATGTTATTCTCTCACTGTTAATGCTGATGTAGGCCTGACTACAATAGGGGAAAGTCTCGGCTTCACGGGGAATTCAACACAACATAATTTGTCTGCTGTGCAACAGCTAACACAACACACAACACAGCTTTGTAGTCCTCAACATGTCACCTGACTGAGATGTGTTAAATCTGCCTGCATGTAACTAACTGTTTTTTTTTTGGAGGCTTAGACTGTGTTTGTGGAAGTTTCATGGAGGAGAACTGGAAAAATACCCACATATGCGATGGAAAGTCTCTCAGATCAGGTGATAGTGGTGTCAGCATTTATGAGTCATTCTCCGGGAGGTGCGCATTTCCAGGGTATTACAGCTCAAGGAAGACTTTCCGATTGTTTGTGGTCGCGTAACCTGAACATATTGATATGACTGTAAATGATTTATCTAAAATGAAAAGCTAAACAGCTGGCTGGTTAAAAATTGCAATATTTATTCTAAGTATATATTGAATCTTTAAAAACTTTTACATAGAGGAAGGAGTTTTTAGTGTTCGTGTAGTCTAAACTGAACTCTAAGAGACTTACGGGCTGCAAATGATCCTTTGAAAATGAATAATGAGCAACACGGTCCATCATTTAAACAAAATATCTGATTTATGATGTTTTGAAGTGTAAAGTTGTTGGACAGAAACAAATTACCGTGATGACAGATTTCTCTGCTGATTATCTTCTACTCCTTGAATTGTTAGAAAATTTGCAAAACAAACATGAAATGCTCATCACAATTTATTCCATGCTGGTTGCAACAGTTCAAACCCGAAGGCTATGTTGCGTCTGAAAGTTCATTGTTGACCTTGGTGAAAAAAAAGACCAAAACATTATATTCCTATTTAGTTGGTCCTGTGCTTTGGTTGCATCACATAATCCCCCTCAAGCACACGAAGAGATCCAGTTGTCATGGAGATGGAGATGCGCAAAGGACTTCTCAATCACAATGGCTTAAAAATGAGATTTTCACTTTCTTTTAAAACACAAGAAAGAGGAAAGAAATCACAAATGAAAAAATTAAACTAGGGAATGTTTGGCTTTTTTTTCTTAAATTTTACTTCTACAATTAGCTCATCAACTAACTGATTAGTCATCTACTTGCTATAGCTTCAGTGTAAAGTAAAAAAGCTAAAAGCATTTTTCCAAGAATAACAACACCTCCCTCACTGTCCTTGTTTCCTCTCATCTCTTAATTGAGAAATAAAGACAAAATGCCATCAAAATCACAACGTTTGCATATCAAACATGTGCATGCACAGGCAGACGTGCCTCCTTATCACTGCCACAGCAGTGAAGAAGTTTGAGCAGTAGTTGCTGGCTGTTTGTGTGAGACGAACCCTGGGGCCCCTTGCAGCAAAATCCAGGAATGCACCCAGATCTGGAAAGAGTTCTGTGTTAACACATGATTTATTAGCTTAACAAACGTTGCTTAACTGCAGAGGAGCAGTGCAGTGATAGAATTAGAATAAAGACAGACACTTGGTATTAAAGGATATCTGTGTTAACTAATGTCTTGTTGTCTTTCTAACTTGAGCATCATTTGTTTGATTGGTTCTTTGGTCTCTGGCAACCACATTATCATTTAAACGTACTTCTTCATATTAACATTCTTTATTTTACATATATTAGACAAGTATAGTCCTTTTTCTTTATACAGCATATCCCTCATTTCCTTCCCATGGGTATTTGCCTGAGGGATACCTGTGGTTAGCTGAGAAGCAGCTAATGAAATGAAAGGGAGCTGTGATTCCTCAGAAGATGAAGTCTGTTGACTTTAGTGATGCCCTGATTTTTCCACTACGGATTGCCAACAATGCACCATGCAATTTAGAAAAGAACTTTTATCCTCTGGCTTTTCATCCAGCACCACAGTAAGGTCAAATTTTTAATGCGTTCAATACTTTATTTACACGACAGCTTGGTTTTCTTTACAGTAAATTACACAGCATTACAGCACAGAGCTGCCAGAGTGGCAGTAGACCCTTTAATCTTGTTCAAACCTTCCTTTTCTCTTACTTCTTTGTCTTTCTCGACCTCTCTCTTTCTTCATCTCCTCCCTTAGTTTGTGTCAAGTCTGTACTTGGCAATAGAAAGCAGGGCATACTCAGCATTCCTAAGGAGTGTCTGAGAGTCAAAGTACTCTGACAGGCGGAAGAAGGAAAGAGTCTCTTTCTCTCACGCGCGCGCGCGCGCGCGCACACACACACACACACACACACAAAGCCAACTCTACAAGGACCTACAGTGCTGATGTTTACATGCAGACTGTCTCTCAGTGTGTACAGTTATTAAAGGACTTTGGAGGATAAATGGTCCTGCAGTTCACAGAGCAGAGGATGTGGGAAACGCCCGTAACAAGCACAGAAGTACTTATAAGTGACATCACTTTGCCTGACTCACAGCTGGGATAGTCACCGCTCCAAATGCCAGCTTGCCATGAAAACTGAACACCACCCCGGCTGCCAGAGATCCGCATGAAACCGGCCGCCATATTGGATCAATGGATACATATCATACTGAGAAGCAAAGAGAGCCTTGAGCCTAAATGTCCGAGTAACTTACGCAGTAACATTTGCCCTTTCTGTCAATCTAAGCCACGCCCCTTTACCCCTCAATGGTTGCCAGGGCAGCCAATCACATCAATGTGCTTAAAGGAGCGACATCTAGAATGACCAATCACAGACGCAGATTTGACAGAACGGGCGGGAGAAGGCGTGTCAATGGGACTAGGGTGTCGCCGTGGTGGCTCCCATTCGAAGGCGACGGCGGTCGTCTGTATTTCGGTTCTAATCTCTCCAGAAAAAAAGCGAAATCGCTCCGGACAGACAGTGAATTTGACACACTTTTTTGCTGAGATTTTTTTCAAATTCTTATCGGTCGAGTTTGTGGCAGGGCACTGGAATGACGGGGTGTGCCGAGAATTTGAATTAGCTCGCCGTTAGTTTGAAGAAAGAGTGAGTCGGGGTAGAGAGAGGAGCCATTTTGTCCCGACTGTGTGGGAGAAAAGAAAGAGTGGAAAAAAGGAATCACACGGGAGGAGATCCTTATTTTTGCTTTCTGTTCTCATGTTGTAAGGGGGGAAACAGTCGGGTTTGGGAAATATAACTTCTCGGACAAGTCTACGGGCACGTTATTTGGGTTGTATTTAGCCAACTAGCTTGCCAAGCTAATCAACAAATCCCAGATTGTTAACTGTAGCAATCAAGAGGACCGGGGCAGTTGGTCAGGTTGGCCAAGGAGCTGGCTTTAGACTTCACATAGGTGTGCTAGGTTATCAGTTGTTTCTGATCTCTGCGTGACTCGAGGTGGTTTTCAATGGCGAAGAAGACGTACGACTTGCTGTTCAAGCTGCTTCTAATCGGCGACTCGGGCGTGGGGAAGACCTGTGTGCTGTTCCGCTTCTCTGACGATGCCTTCAACACAACCTTCATCTCCACCATAGGTAAGAAGACCAGGGGACACAGGCACAGGATGGCGTGTTGTTACAGGTGTTTTGGATTATGTCGAACCCCTATTCGAGATAGTTTGACAGCTGGGAGACTCGCCTGACACTGTCCTGCAGCTGGAAATGGTAGGCAGGACATATTTGGTTAGCTAGTAAGCTATCAGCTCTCCAGGCCTGCACAGGTTAGCTGGAAAGCTAGTTGTGCAGTTTTATGGCCGTTAGTTAAACCGCGGCCACCACTGTTTCACATCCCTGTGACTTTTATAACGAAACGTTGGTAATGTTATTCTGGTCTAGCTTGGCAGTAATGGCAAGTAAAACCGGTTTAGGTGTCAGAGGATTTGCTGTCATATCAGTTGAGCCAGTGGCTACTAAGCTAAGTAGGCTAGTAGCACCACAGGGCCGTGCTCCTGTTAGAGCAACATTAAAAATCGTCTGTCTATGTAAGTCCAGGCGTTTACCTCTTACTATTACCATGATGGATTTGTTCTGACTGACTGACTGACACCTTAAAGGTAATACATGTCTGGATCTCTGCTCAAAATGAGAGGTTCCATACTAGTAAAGCCTTCCCAAAAGCAGTGATGGAAAAAAGTATTCAGATCCTCTACTTAAGTGGCAAAACCGCTGTATTGTACATCATTATATATACATGAGATATATTATATGTTGTAAGAAGCTCATATGTTGACAGTGTAAAGTCTGAGGCAGCAGTGTACTGTGACATAACCTTCGAGGAGTAAAAAGTAAAAAAAATCTCACTGAAACTAAAAGTATGAAGTAGTAGAAATGGCTCCTGAGAAATATTTAAGTCAAGTGCTTATGTAAATGTACTTGTTCACTTTCCTTAACTCCTCAATTGATAACCATAAACAATTCATCATGGTGGCATCATCAGCCCTTTTTTCTCTCTGTCCTTTACGCATGCATTTAACATTACGCTTACATGAGTCAAGTGTCAAACTATGTCAAATCCCTGCGTGGCCCAAGTGAAGGCTCCGTTTACTCTTGTTGCTTAAGATCAGTGCTGAGTAATAATGTAACGTTAGACGTGCTTTACATGAAGCTTAGTGTTTGCAGTGCAAAAGCTTTATATCCCTGATCCCTGAACTGAGCTTTCATTTCAAGCCCAGCTTTTCATAACTTGCGTATCATCAAGTTGACATCAAGTGACTTTATGCCCAAGAACATGCAGCCATAATGGGTGACTGTTCCCAGTGACATCCATGCTAGATTAGATTTGTTGAAATACAGCCATATACTGTCACTCTATTGCAAAGCTTGCTGTCACGTGTATTCTTTTTTTTTTGGCTTTGTCGATGTTTTGGCTTTCCCTTGATTTTCAATAGTGTTTGCGTTTTATTACACTCCATCTCATTTCTGGAAATATACAGTCTGTACTGTTAAAGTAGAAGCAAGATTAGGGTAACTATGTGGCTTATTTGGGTTAAAGCCACCATATCAGATCTCTTTCAGTTTAGGGGAAAGATGTGCCAGATGCAGTGGTAATAGCAGTCCAGACTAACAGGTTCTTCAGTATTCACAGACCAATGGTGACCTTTTCTCCATGCAGGGGTACTTTCCCTGCCAAGCTGGATAGTAAGTCAGTGCCTATAAGTGTTTGCAGCAACTACAGTCATTGTCTTTTCCTTTCATTTAGAGAAATAGTACAAATATATTCTGCATACTGTGTTTGACTCCAGCTGAACTTTATAGGTTCTAAAAGCACCTACTTCACCTGGTGGATAATGTGTTTAACCCTACTAAAGAGACTGAATGGGCATCTATTGCTTTCTGTTAGTTAAAATGTTATTAAAAATATGAGGATGACCAGCAACACAGATGACAGCAGTACTTCAACAGAAGCTGTCCACAACAGTCATTGTGGTCAGTTCAGGTTAGGAAGTGCCCAGAAGCAGTCTTCTCACCTTAGTTTGTCTAAATTTGTAGCAGGATCTGTGGTCTTAAATCAAGTCAAGTGATAGTAGCTCGATACAGATGTTGTGAATCGCAAAACCCAACGTCATTGTGGAAGCTGTCCTCTTAAAACTACTGTAGTTACATGCTCCTTTGTGTTCTTGTCTTTGTTCTACATCTATATTCAAAACAAAGTAGCAAGCATCATGATAAGCAGTAGAAATTTAAAAATATGTAGTAGTAGTGTAATCTGGACTTGCTGTTGCCTTTATTGTTGTCAAGGTAGAAGTCTTCCAATATTGATTTATTGAAATAGCCTAGCATCAGTTGCTCTGTTGCCAGGAAGGTAAAGGTTCATCATTATGGTTGGGGTCTCTCTTACAAGACAGACGAGGCAAAAAAAAGTTTTTAGATGAACTAGTACAATAACAGAAACAAAAAAAAAGATAGCAATACAAAGAATGTTAAAATTAACAAAGAATAGAGACAATTAGCATAAACTGTACAGCTGTCTTCATCATCTTCTCCTTCTTTTTCCAGCTAAAATGTAGCTTGAACAGAAAACACAAAGGCTTTGTTTCCCATTTCTGTCTACATTAGTGATAGTCAGCAGATTTGTGTTGTGATCTGAGATAACAATAGCAAGGTGTTAAATAGTTTTAAATACATATGACAGAAACTTTTCCAGAATTCTTTTCTAAATGATAATATACCAGAAATATACAACTTTTGCCTGTTACTTTAAAGGAAGCATTCACATAGCAGCCAGATATAGAACTTAATACATACCTAAATCGAAAGTCTGAAAGGAACAAAACTCTATAAAGACACAGCAGAAACAGGACATATGAAACAGGAGTGTGTTCTTCCTCTGACACAGTACCCATACCTTTCGAGACACAGATGCACAGCTGCTTCTCAAAATACCCCCACTGGAAACCCCCCTCACTCATCCTCTTTTCCAATCCTCTGAATGTCCCTGTCTCAACCCTTCCCTCTTACATATCAGAGGTTATGCAGATTTAGAGTGCTGAATATGCATAACGTTGCAATCTGAAATCTTTTTTTTCAAATAATGAATTTTGCATGGAAACTGACAAATGGCTACAGTGGAATTTATACTTGCGGAGTGAATGATTCCTCTAGGATTGAAAAGAAAGCCGGCCATAAACCATGTACTTTCTGTTTAGAACGTCCAGTTCAACAGTCGGCTGTCGTGGAAAGTGTCATTCTCCTCTGGTTAAGCATGCCTGTTTTTCCAGTGATTGGGCAAATGACCTATGATTGCACAATGCACATATTTTCTTAACAACTTGCCAGTGCACCTCATAAGCGAAAAAAAAAGCGTGATGTTTACTCAGTGTTTTATTCCTCATCAGGAACATACACATTTTACGTCATCCCTGCTGAGCCTGATTTTTGAGAGCTTACCTTTTAGTAGTTGTCGTCAGGAAAACTCACCCTCTTTCCCCGTTCTATCCCCAGTTCCCCATTTCATATTCTTCCTATTTACTCTTTTACTTTCAATCCAACTGCATCTTTCTTTCCCTCTCTTCCTCTCCCTAGAGTGTGCATAATATGTAGTGAGTCACACTTTGGCAGCCAGTTCCTTCATTATTCGTTTGCCCTGCCCCACCTACAGCACAGCTGTTTCTTGGACTTTTTCAGCAGTCGCAATTTTTGACCAGAGCAGAACTGACAGCTCAAAATTTTACAGGAAAACACCACTTGTTGGCCATAACTGAAGCCTCCTCTATGCCTTTACACTTACAAAGATAAGAATCATGGGTACTTTACTTAATATTGTCAAAATGATAATTCATTTCAGTTTTGCAGCTGTTGCTTTCAAATTTTTAGATAAAACTAACTGCTGTATGACTATGGGTCATTTTCTCTAAATCGTCAAGGGCTGCAAATAACTGTTATTTGCCTTTTTGAATAATGTCATGAAATTTCAATTCATTCTAAACTGCTGAAGTGTTCAGTGTATGAAAAAACTAAGCCACAGTCATGATTTGCCAAAGCCCAAAGTGATGTACTCACTTCTTGTCTTGTTTGACCAACAGTCTGACACCCAAAGCTATCCAGTTTATTGAAATGTATATAACTGAGAAAAACTGAAAATTCTTACACAAGTGTCTGGAACCGGCTATCCAGTAATCTTTAAAGCATTCAGCTCTAGTTGTTTAGAATAAAAAAAAAATTTAAAAAAAAAGAAATCTTAAGTCTATGACCACATGCCACCACAATTTTCAAAAGCCCAAGGTAAAATCTTCAAGTGCCTTATTTTGCCTGATTAAAAGTCTCTTACCCAACAAAACTCAGTTTACAGTGAGTTTAATACACAGAAAAGTTGTAAATTCACTATGTAGGAAAAATATGACAAAGGCAAGCTTGAAAGCAGGCAACCTCCTGGATGAAATGAAATGGCAATAAACTTAGCACTGCACCTTTATATCCAAAATAGTTAACTGAAAGTCCAAGGAAAACAGAAACTGAAATGTAAGCCTCGATAACTTTCCGATGTGGAACATTTGGTTATACATAGTTGTAAAAAATTGTATGCTCTCCATCACTGAACCAGTCCTCTCACTCCTTCATCAGTTGAGTTGCTTCGACCCAAAAGGCAAAACAATTCTTCAGGCTTTAACATTCGATATCACTAACCCACCTAAAATATGCCAGACTCAATATCCTCTCTTTTCAAACTACCTGTGTTTAAGCTTATGCTTTACAGTAATGAGGTTATGGTGATTAAAAAATCATTCTCAGTTTTCCTTCCTTTAACCTGATTTCACTTAGTACCCCGGTTTGTGTGTGCCCATTGTTAGCCAGCTGCTGGTCCCACAGCTGTCTGCTGATAGCCTCAAAGCTTGGGCATGACACTGCAGAATCAGGAAGAGCTCATGTTGTTGTCTCTCTGATGGAAACACCTGTCACTCACTTTCCACTTCCCTCTCCCAGTGTCATTCTTTGGCTGTTCCTGATTCGCTATTGTTGAAGTATTCATGTCTGAGCTGCTTTTTCTCTTTGTTTGCATCAGTGCCAAAGTCTTTGTATGTAAGCCTTCATTTATTCATTCATCTCTTTCCTGATAGCGCCTCATGTGCTACTAGTGCACTTTTGATGGATATTGTGTATGCTGATCTGTTTTTAATTCTTCACAGGAATAGACTTCAAGATCAAAACTGTTGAATTACAAGGAAAGAAGATCAAACTACAGATCTGGTTAGTATGTTATGCGTTGTAGCTCTTCTTTTTCTATACTCATGTCAAGGCTTGTTTTGTATTTGTATGCAGGCAGAAGTGTGCAGGGCTGAAAAATACACTGACATTGTGAGAGTCATCTTGCAGTACAGCCTCTTGAGTTTGTACCTTGTTATATGATAGTGACACATCTGTTTGACATACCTCCCTCAAGGACTGAAGTGCGCTAGGGCAGGAAATGGTCATCGGTCCACCAGGAGGACTGCTGCAGGGTTATCATTGTGATCAACAGCTGGTGATTTTTACCAAGTAAAACTGACATTTAAACCTCTTCATTTAGCAAGAGTAGAACACATACAATTTATCACTTTACTACTGGACTTTGCTCGTACAAAGCTGACATTTACTATCATTATTTAGATGTTCCAACTTTTGTATTTGAGAGGCTGGAACCAGCCAACTCACGAAGTTTTAACATTTTGTATTGGGAAAATGATCAAGTGATTTAAGGTTAATTTTCTGTCATCTCAAAGTGTTTTATTACAAGAAGAACTAGTAGACAGTCATAAGTTCCACAATGTAACAGCATTACATTTTAACCATAACTGGCTTTAAAAAGAAGTATGGAATAGTCATGATCGTAATTTTCAAAATGTTTTAAAGCACAACCCAAGATCCAGTTATTGGTTAATAGTTTTGAAGTCAATATAGAAAAAGGTAATGGATATGTTGTTTTTTTATGTCAGTGAACATCTTCACAGGAGACAGTGTTTTCATTCAAGACTGATCTTTTACTGTTATCTAGAAGATGGAGACACCTGTGCATCCCCTCCCACTGTTATGCGAGAACCAAATATACAAGGGGAAAAAAAAACAAACTCCTTTTGAGATTAGATCTTTTTGTCAGACAAAATGCTTTGAATACAGTATGGCAGCTTAGGTTCCAGGTGCTTTTCAATGTTTGAGTGCAAACATTTAATTGAGAAACTAATTAACTATTAAAATAATTGTTCCAGCCCATCAGTTTTGCTCAGAGGTTAAAGGCATTATGAGAACTTAGAACTAGTTGTTGTGCAGTGACTGTCTTAGTGTGTTTTCATTTCCTAAGCCCAGGTGCTTTGCTTAAAGGAGGCATCTCGAAGATATATTTGAAATAAGGAAGTTTTTTATTTTTAATATTTATCTATTTTCTTTAACTGTGTGGTTGTCAGTCTGTGACTATGAACCCATACAAGGGGCCAAGGATTTGTATTTGCAAGCTAAGTTGCAAAGGTTTTGCAACTTATACATGTATAAAATGTTTGGTTTGGTTCTGATGGTGATATGTTTCAAAGCTTGATCACATTTGACCTGTTCCATTAGGCAACGGCTGTGGCTGTTTGCATTACAATCTTTCTCTACATCACATTGCCCTCTTCCTGACCAGGCAAATTATATCTGAGTTAAATCTTCAAAATTTGACCTTGCGTCCCGAGCATGTGGTCATGCTCTACAGATCAGTTTCTTGAACAGCCTTTTAGTATTTTGTAGGTCATTGTGAAACAGTCTTTTCTAAGTGAAGATTTGTTTTGCTTTTTGTGAGCCTGGTGCTGCTAGGCTTCCTCTCTTTGAGTCTCTTAGCAGTGATAGATGAATGTTGGCAGGGCTTCCTTGATAGGAAAATGTCATAGTTGAGGTGCATGCTAGTGCAGATGTGTGAGGGACAAGGCCTGCGGTGGATTTTAATGTGTTTGTACCAGGTTCACTTGACTTCTGTGACATAGCAGACTTTCCAAGTGAAGTACAAGTTAGAATTAAATTACAGTTGTTTCACTGGGCCTCACGACAGGGCCTTTTTTTCCCTGACAGTCTGAATTGTGCTAATGGGGCATTAAATATTTTATAGCTTTTATCAGCCTCTATTGATGGCCAAAAGAATTGCATCACAATAACACGTCTGGCACACCTTATGATGTCCTGTAACTGGCACGAATAATCCGTTTTTCCTCAGTAAAGAGGAGTAAAACAAGTAGGCATGTAAAATAACTATTGGGCTAATGTATTTTTATGCTATGTAATACAGTAATAATCCTCTTTTTTGCTTTTGTGTTTTGTACTAAAAATTTGAACCCTTCTGGCTGATAAATGTTTTGATTGGCATTGAGTGTAAGTCAAGAAATCGCATGATTTAATGAAGGAATGAAGTCATTGGTATTGATCGACAACTCTGCCAAACCTACATGTATTTTGTGGCCAGTTTGAGCTGTACTGCAGTGAAGATCTGAGCTACTGAACCATTTGTCGTATGGGTCAAAGACTGCAATTAATCTAAGAAAAAAGTCAGTACATACAAACAAAATAGGTTGTATGTGTCTGTGTGTGTGTGTGCAGGGACACAGCAGGCCAGGAACGGTTCCACACCATCACCACCTCTTACTACAGAGGAGCTATGGGCATCATGCTGGTCTACGACATCACCAACGCCAAGAGCTTTGAAAACATCAGCAAATGGCTGCGCAACATTGATGAGGTAAGACACAAACACAAAATCTCCCCAGATTCAGCGAACATATCGTCATGTGGGTGTATGCTGCTTGGTAAATTTTGATTCTTTCTGGGGAGTCAACTGTTGGCGCTCCTTCTACATCTTTTGTTTTATCTTTGGCATAATGACACAGTGATAAATACTTCATGGGAATGCAGCCAACATGACTAACAAGCCAGCTAAACTGAGTGCAGTGAGCTGTGGAACAGGAGTCTGTGACTAAATCACATCAGATGAGCCAGATGTCCGTATGCATCTGTCTCACTGTAGCAGAACCAGGGATTGTACTGTTTTAAATCTTATGTCAGAAGTAAACAAGTAACTCCAAAATCTCCAGATGCCACAAAGGCCGTGTCAAACATTGAGCTTTTTTTTTTTTTTTTTTTTTTAAACTGTTACTAGGAAAGGGTCTGTGTGTTAACAGCTAATACACTCCAGGTGTGATAGCTGATTGCGCCGTGAGTTGTTAAAGATGCCTGAAACCAAAGCATTGGTGATTTGTTGCATTGAACACTAGGGTTTGGATTTTGGATTTGGGTTCAGATTCTAAAGCAGTCTTTAAGAAAAATAAATTGAAATTCTTCTCATTGGTTCAAAGGCAATTTTCCCTTTTGTTAGGTTATAAACAGTGTACTGCAGACACCTACTGTATATCTACTATATGTCTGCACCATTCATCATACGAGTTGAATGCATGTGTGTCTACCTATATCTTGATGCATTTGCCTGAGTGATTTATTCTGTTTACCTACTCAACTGTTACCGAGTTGTTTTGATTAGCAGACGAACAGTAGAAATTGTGTGATTAACTTGTAACAGTCACCTTAATTTAGCAAATGCCACTACATAACGCATTACAAAGACAGAACTGCACTCTACTATTGTTAGAGTAACCCAAAATATTCAAGAGAGCTGTTGCTGTGGTAATACAACACACAGACTTTCATGAACTATTCTGCTTATTGACGCATGTTACGGCTGACTGAAGTAACTCACTGAAAACCCACTATTCTGTGTTACCACTTTAATGGCAGTGTGCAGCTGTGCAGACTGTGGCTATGCTAACTTTAGTGGTTCTAAAACTAAATTAATTCACATAAGTGTCTGTTCACCTTGACAGACAGAGATGGGCAATGGTGGAGAAAGCACTCAGATCCTTTACTTATGTAAAAACACCAATAGCACACTGTAAAAATGTTTCCTGCACTGAAAATGTTACTTAAAGTAAAAGTTTGTAAGTAAAATCTGGATAGGATACTATGGTAATGACAGTACTCACTGCAAAAAAAAAAATCTCACCTGTGACTGTTACATTCCAGTACAATATATTATATTGTTGGACTATTGTAACTCATGCATTAACCCCTTAATGCCTGAATTTATTTACAATTAAATAAAAGCAAATTTTTTTTGTGTGTTTTTGCTTTCCAGCTGATGCTAAAATAAATGGAATTTGTGAATTTATCCATTACACATAGAAAATAGATACATAGAAATATAATAATTAGTTCCCACTCCGACCGGTCCTACGAGAAACCAGTGCTTGCAAAAGGTTCCGAGGTACATATTGAATATGCACAAGCTGGCATTGGGGGAATGGATACGCGATCTCAGGTGCAGTCTGAATGAACGTGGTATGTTGCGAATTTGCGATAATAGGCGTCAAGGGGTTAATGTAGAAGCATTTACTGTTGTAGTAGCCATCTAAACCTCAAAGAACTTGAATCAAACTATGTTAAGAAATGCAATTAATAAGCAGAGTCAGAATTGTTAAATACGACCCTAAAGGCAAGGCACTGTAGCCTGATATGTATACAACATTTAATGACACCCCTCTCCAACAAACCTGATATATCAAATTGTTCAGTGGTTATCAGACAAGCTGTCAGTCACAAATGGTCAGTTTGTCCTCCTGCCACTCCTGTGTGCATCTCCCCGGAAAACTGTGCTGCTTTCAGCTTCATTCTCTACAGTTTTCTTTGGTGGTGCTTCTTTATCTTGATGACTCAGTTACATGAGTAATCTGTTGCAGTTTAAACACATTAGACAAGCCGATGTGTGTTGGATTTAACATCATCTATCTTCATTGTTCTTTGTTGCAACAAAACACTAAAATGTTGTGACACTATCAGTAATGAGGTGTTGCGCAGTTGGCAAAGTGGACTGAGTGAGACTACGTTTCTCTGGAATTAATTTTTCTCACTCTTGGTGTTGAAGAGCTTTGAGTCCGGTTGGTGAAAGCAAACACAATGAATTTCCTGCAAACTAAGAACTCGGCTTCGCTCATGTTGCACCGCATTCGATGAGGCTTGTTGTTGTTGCCAAACTTTTGGCCTGCGATCACTCAGGAACACAGGGGTATCTACTTGCTAACGATTTTGAAACCAAAAGGTGATTTGTATTCGCTTGTTTAATTGTGGTAATTTTTTACATTGAGTTGTCATATAGTTTGCATCAAATTGGTTCATTAGAGTTTTTGTTAAAGGATCACCTCTCAAGATATTAAAATGATCTGCTTACTTTGTAAATTGCTTATGGATCAATAATGACGAGTTACTGTCATAAATCCTATAGGAACATGTAAAAGTTTAAAGGTGAGTGGAGGTCATCAAGTGTTGTCTGCACATCAGTTATTCTGCACACTGAAGCAACACTAAGCAAGGCGTTTTTTTGAGTGAAGGAGGACAGGGAAAAATATCTTTGGGGTTCGTACTGTTGGTCAGATAAAACTGTCAATTTATACACGCACTTTGGCCTCAGACCCCAATAATATCCTTAAAAATAATCCAGCAATTTGAGGAAAGTCTAAAATTGACTTTTTTGTAACACAAAGACCCCTTTATTCTTTCTCCTATTCTGTTAACTATCTTGAACCCTTTCCTAAAAAGAGCAATGAAATGATTTCACTTGATGCCAGTAACTGACTCTTACTCAATTTGCCACTCAATCAGTATGCCCCCTGGTGGCTCTTAGAAGCTTTGAAACGTTAATACATACCTTTTGGAAAATAATCCTATTCATTGCCTGAGTTTCATTGGATTGATTGATCAGTATAGGGGATGCAGCCCAACTGCTCAGGACTCAATGATTTAGTGTGAATGAAGTCTAAGATGAAGCTTGAAGTTAAATGTTGCTCATATGAGACAGTAATTCTAATAATTTACACTTTCTTCTCTATTTAATTTTTTTCAGCATGCAAATGAGGATGTTGAAAGAATGCTGCTAGGCAACAAGTGTGACATGGAGGACAAAAGGGTCGTACCAAAAGCCAAGGGCGAGCAGGTGAGATGGTGCAGTCCTTTGCAGCTGTAAGCAAACATTTATCATCAAAATCTGCCGTGTTGATGGGTGGATTTGTCGTTGCCTCTTTGCATATTGATTTCATAGCCCTGAACAAAGAAGATGTCTACACATTAAGTTCTCTGCAGTTAATCACATTTCAGTCCCACCTTTCCACTTTGAGGGCACAACACAATGACAGCGGTCGCAGTTACATAAATGTCTTGTTCACTGATTCACCATGAGTCAATGTGGCTGGAAAATAACAGAAAAGCAAAGAGGAAAAACTAAAGCAAAGCATGAAGAACAGCCTTAAAGAGAGGTACTGGAACAGGTGGCAAAGTTTGAATTGTGTAATTGCTGCTCAAAACTGCCACTCAAAACATTTGTACTAAACAGAAAGTGCAATAGGCTGCTACTGATCTCTGGATGCCATTCAGGCTTATGTTCTTTACTGAACTGCTGTGAAAACCATAGCTTCTTGTTCATGAACAATCATTTAATTACATTTACTTTATTTCTGTGTTTTGATTGCCACACAAAGGCTACACAAATGAGTCACGTGAGAACGTTTAACACATTTAATCCTCTGAGCGCATGGCAGTTTTCACATTTTTACTCATTGATAGCTTATTTTTTTTTACTGCAACATAAAGTCCTACACCTCTATAGAAACAGCACAAGCATGGCTAAAAGTAGAGAGACCCCAAAAATGTATTGTGTGTACAGCATAACACAGTTATAATGCCATAAATCATTAAAGTCCTATGCTCTAGATGAACTGGACCTGTGTGTGCAGTAACATTTGAAGAGCAACAAAAGAACAGCACCACTTGCATAGCTGCTTACACAGCATACTGCTTTACTTGATCTGCCCACTTCTGCTTCATCCAACATGGAACTGACAACTGATGTCTAAAACTTTGGCAAGCATGTTGTAGAGCTAAATATTTAATCAAAATATTAGCAAAATCAGAATAGGGTCTAGTACAAATCCCACATCGCAGGAACTACAAAATTTTCTTCATGAAGCTATTATAGATGAAGTATTGCAATGCCACAGACATGCCCCAGTCAACAAGTCCTACTCTCCATACGTAAGGGAACATGCTTGTATAGCACAGATCATATCAAGAATCACATCACTTGTTTCACGAATGCAAAATTTCCAATTCCCATTAAACTGGGACTCATCACAACACCTGTCAAAATATTGGCAATGTGATTTGCATTCGCATAATGTTCAGTGTTGTTACAGAATGACCCCTTTTAACTTTTACCTTTGGTGGCATCACTTGCTGTTCATGCCCTCTACTGGTACATGTTTGGTCACAGGATGTATTGTCAGATGCGGTTCAGCCCAGTTCCATCCTGAGCAGAGCTCTAATCAGCTAGAATGAGTGAAAACACCTGTATGGGAGTACAGGGGCTTTAAGAGCTTTGGTTCAAAGTACAAAAGCAAACTCCCAGTGACTGCTCAGTCTGCAGATTAAGCAACATCAGACACAGATCTGCTTACTCATACACATACCCACCTGACTAGTATTGTTGTGTATGTGCTTCAGCGATACACCAGTGATACCTGATCTGTGTTCTGCAGAGGAGATCAGCCACTTTATTTTTGGACTGAGTCATCTTTAAGCCACATCCACACTTTCTAACTCGATCTGCTTTCGCCTCCACAGATTGCGAGGGAGCATGGCATTAGGTTTTTTGAGACGAGTGCTAAGGCCAACATCAACATCGAGAAGGCTTTCCTCACGTTAGCAGAAGACATCCTCAGAAAGGTGTGTGCACTGTCTTTGGGTCTTGGACATTGAAAAGACTACATGTATTTAGTTGTGGTTATTTTTTTGGCATTACTTTTTCAGAGCCAACATGAGTACTTTATTGACTTTGGCTGATAGTTGCTGGGATTCCAGTTCTCAATTTCAGTTTATATTTAAACATTGTGTGTGGCCTCTTCTAGTCGAGTTATGATAGTTACAGGAACAAGCACATACATTAAAAAAAATAAATAAATCCATTACAGCATGCATTTAAATATGAGTGACAAGTTGTAATAGTCAAATAGCAGTAGCTCTCAACTTTTTGATCTTGTGACACTTAAGAGACTTAAACACTACAGCTAAGCAATATCAGTTTTTGAAGCGTTGTGTTTGTCTTTGAGACATAAGAAGTAAAGGTTTTCCTCTCTAAATGTTTAATTTTAGTGTTTTTTAAAACCATAGTGCCCTCTGACCAAATTGCAAATGTGATGTCAATTTAAATGGATACACCAGAGGATGGAGTGAAAAGCCAGTAATCATATAGAGGGGGAAGGAGGTGTAAGCAGGGAGTAATAGTTTGATTTAATTGTTCAGATGAAAAATGCCAAACAAAAACTGAGCAGCAGGGGGCGCCCGGATAGCACAACAGGTTAAGCAGGTGACCCATGTACAGGGGCTGCTCCCTGTTCCATTCCAGCTCACAGCCCTTTGCTGCATGTCTTCCCCCAACTCTTCTCCCTCCTTTCCTGTCTGTCTCCACTGCACCTATCAAATAAAGGCAAAAAGGCCCAAAAAAAAACTTCCAAAAAAAAAAAAAAAAATTGAGCAGCAAATGAAAAAGAGAGTTTGAAACAGGAGTAGATGGCCTCCACACCTCTGAATGTCTGGTGGTCATTGTCAGGAAGACACCAACTATGTGAAAAGTGTGGTTGTTAAGGTGTTTCTCACAGCTTCTGATAGGGCTGCAACTACCAACTACTTTGATAGTTGAATAATGTATGGATGTGATGCGCTTCGTCTGCTATTGTTGACTCAGTGAAGCTGCTAATGTTAAATGTCCCTGATAAGCTTTCCATCTGGGCAACACTGTAAACTGTAGTTGGAAAACCAGAGTCAAATAATTCTGAGTGTGTACAGAAACACAATGACATCACCAACTAATTGGCAACCAGTTGTTGGCAACTATTTTAGTCATCAACTCTTGTTGACTACTTTAATTATTCATTGCATCCCTACTATCTGACCTTGCGACATGCAGTTTGGACACCATAAATCCTGCTCAAACTCCATCTTTTGAAGACACAGGAGTGGGATTTAAGTGATCATGTCACTCAGACAAGTTTAAATCCATCCAAAGCCTTAAACCACAGCTAAATCAGCCCTCTAGAATCATCGCTATGTGTTGTCACTGACAACAGAAATGCTTTGCATCTGTCAAATGCATCACAGTGCACTGTGGGATTGTTAGCAGGTGGTAGTGTACAGTACATGCCACTGACTATACTTTTTTTTATTCCCTGTTGGAGAGTATTATATGGGATAAATGGATTTCACACTCAAATAATATTGCAGACAGTATAAATGTTGCTGTATACAGTAGAGTAGAAGTAGGCAGCAGTTCTGGACACAAACCAGAGTTAGTGTGTTGCAATAATGAATGTCATGTATTTAATTAGATGTTTTTTTGTTGTGTGTGTTTGTGTGACAGACGCCTGTAAAAGAGCCCAACAGTGAAAACGTCGACATCAGCAGTGCAGGTGGAGTCACAGGCTGGAAGAGCAAGTGCTGCAGTTGAACAACTCCTCTGTTTCAATTCACACTAATGCACACAAACACACACACACACACAAAAACACACATATTCTCTCTCTAACTGCTATCTCTAACTCTCTCGTCCTCTAACTTGTCTCATGAGTTTTCTTGCACACTGACACTGTCTCTTTATCAGAATAAAACAATAAACCACTTCACCTGTCTAATCCCCCCCCACCCTCCATATTCCTCACTCTGCATCTGATGATCATTTTTATTTCTGATAAAAAGAGAAATCCAGTCACGTTTCTTGTCATTTGTTTTAAAGGTCGTTAAGAAAAAAGTGTGAAAAGACAAGCTCATGTTTTTAATATTTCCTTTGCCTGAGCTCACCTGATTGGGCACCCTCACCTTCCCCCTTAACCCCACCCACCCACAGCACTCACCTTCAGTCAGAGGAAATCCAAGTAAAAAGAAAATAAAACAAAAAAGACTAATATAGGATTAACATTTTGTACACTTAGTGAGGTTTCTGTTGTCTAACCGTATTTGGTCATTTACAATTTGTTACCAAGTGACAGAGGCGTGGCTAGCTCCTTTTATATGTGGGGGTTTATTTTGTCCTGTGCCTTATATGGAAGACAGGGGCGGGGCTGTGTGGTGGGCGGAGCCACATCCACCCATTGAAATTACAGTTTAATATTATGTCGGTTCAGGCTGTCATCATGAAGAAGCCGAACTGAAGTTAAAGCGTTTGAATTTCTCCTCCAGCCAAGAGAACGGCATTATACCGTATGTCCTGTTTTAACGGTGTTTTATTTGTATCTGTATGATTTATTTTACTTTTCCTTTTTTCTTTTTTTTTTTTTCCCTTTTTGGGTTGTTTTTTTTTTTTTTTTCCTGCATGCAGATTTCTTTGGGTTGGAAGCGTTTCTGTAACGTTGTGTAACGTTTGCCACTGGGTAACTGTGGGCGGGAGGTACAGAAGTTCTCTTTGGAAATTCAAACAATTTTGCAGATCCATTAAAAATAAGCTTGTTTAAGTTAACTTGTTTGTCCTCAATCATGTGCTGTGTGTAGATTGATGTCTCCGTTTATGTCAGGCTGACGAAAAAACACCGCTTTTAAAATCTGACACTCAAGACGTGCAAAGTTTGACCTGAAGATGATGAACACAACTCTAGAAAAGCTTGGTAGGGCTAATATAGATGTATAGAGATAAAGTTGTGGAGCAGGGGTGTCAAACTCATCTTAGTTCAGGGGCCACATTCAGCCCAATTTGATCTCAAGTGGGCCAGACCTGTAAAATCAGAGCATAATGTAAAAATAATGACAACTCCAAATATTTCCCTTTGTTTTAGTGCAAAAAAGTACATTCTGAAAATGTTCATATTCAGTTAACCTTCTTTTATTTTTTAATTTCTCAAGAAAAATATGTGCAATTTCAACAACATTAAGCCACAGTTTATCATTTACACATTACAGCTTGCAAATCGCAGTGTCTCTACAGAGGCACAAAACATTTAGTCACAGGTATCAGGAGATGAACAGAGCAGCATTTTACTTTACGATGGAAACAGGTTGTCAAAATCTAGAAATGATTTTAAATTTACATTCATTTCCACCTCTGTGTAGTGATCCTGACCACCTGAACTCATGCATCATACAAACTGAAGTGGGAACTATTTAGAAGGTTAAGTTGTCCCATTGCCTTGTAAATATATTAAATTTATTCATTAAAAAGATAAAAGTTGTGGCAGTACATGAACAATAACGTTCAACCAAACCAAACTCTTTTGTACTGAAGTTGCTGACTGACATTACATTGCACAATATTCAATGTCTTCAGTATTTTCACAGTAACTATTCATTTTGCAAAGTCATCCCGTGGGCTGGATTGGACCCTCTGGCGGGCCATGTGTTTGACATCTCTGGTGTAGAAGGTCGACCTGGTCAAAATTGTCTGTTTTTGACCTGAAAGTTAGCCTTATCGGTGCAGGTATTTTAACATCCTTCAAAAGCACAGGTGTAACCAACCACACGAATGATGGCTGCTTTGTTTAAGCCAAGTCAGAGAGCCAGCATGCAGGATTTAAGAACCTTGGAGCTGGCCAACATCCATGGAAAGCAGCCAGCAACAGTGCAGTTCCACCAGTTTTTGTGTCTAGTCTTCAATGTTAGTACACTGTCAGTGATATATGGGAAAAAAATCTGAGTATCACTAAGACCATCAACCATCATTAAATTAAAATCATTAAAAAGGTCAGCAAGTTTTGAGATTAAAAATGCATAATATTTTACAGTTGCTAAGTAGAACTGAAGAGATGCGTTTTAAGCTAAATTTTCCAGCATGTGTGAATTATGTATTCATGTAAAGACAAACAACTCCTAATTTACAGCTGAAGCAATGCAGCATGTAATAGAACAGGCAAATGTAAGAGACATGTCTAAAATGATCCTCGATGGATCCAAATTGCTCACTACAGTTGTTTTCACATGAATTATTCTTAAAATATTCTCATGCAGGCTAACGTCACAATCTTTAACTGTAATTTTGAATGCCAAAGAAATACAGGAGCCAACTGAAGGAAGGTGAGAATATGTAATTAATTCCAGGTGTTAAAAAATAATTTAAAGTCTAGTTTGCTGTTTTTGCTTGCACTTAAGAAAACAACATCCTTTTTAGATAAATTTTCCAAATAATGCAGTCAATGCACTGTGTATGTATGCTAGCTGGGTTGTTGTCATGTCTTTGGCGCCTCTTGGTGGTATGAGCTGGTAAAACCGGCCCCCAAATCACATTTTATTTATTTTATTTTATTTTTATAAAGGGATTATTAATGATTATTTACTGGTGATGATAGACCTATGTAATGGACTGACCATTTCTGGGAAACAAAACCCACAAAATAAGGCATAATAACTTTTACAGCGGTAGACTTGTATATAACTACTTACTACAGTTTTTCTCTATTGATAAGACACAGTTCCTGAAAAATATCACACATTTCCCAACACACTGCACACTATTTTCTTTATTAGGACACAATTCACAAAGCACTGCACACTTGTGTCAAAAGCGCTCTTTATTGTCACAATTTTAACTTTGTTTTCAAAATTAAGACACACAAAGCAAAACTAGGACACTGCACTGCTAAATACAAAACACTCTTCTCTCACTGTGTTTTCACATGAAGTGTTAAAAAAATGATACAGTCTTCAAAAATGACAACTTAAACACAAATGGATCCTATAAATGAATCAGACGGGGCCATTGCAGTGCCTGACTGTACATTACAAAATAAAAATAATGTTAGACAAAAAACAGCACTGTATTGTACACAGTACAGTATGCAGATATTTACACCATGTCTGCATCAGTTCTTTCAGCCTGGTCAGACCACAGGACCTCATCAACATCATAAGCTATGTTTTCTCTGACCAGGCAACGTGGAAACAAAGACCTAGTGTGTCTGATCCATCCCTGATATGCATCAACTGAAACATCACCACATGCCAAGACCACTGATTGCAAGAGATTTTCCTGAATGTATGGCTGCTGCTCATATACCTTCCACCTCCATGTAGAGAAGAATTCTTCTATAGGATTCAGAAAGGGAGAATATGGTGGCAGAAAAACCACAATAACTTGAGGTTCATATTGAACCATTCCTGAATCAATAGTCCTCTATGAAAACTAACATTGTCCCAGACAACAACAAAAACTGTCTTCTTGCCAAACACCCTGCTGCACCGTGTCAGTAGATCCTCTAAGTCCATCTAGGAAAGTCAACAAATGCTGGGTGTTCTATGGGTCCAGAACTGCATTACAGTGAATTACTCCAAGATTTCTTATTGCAGCACAGATGCTTACGTTGCTCCACACTGACCTGGAACGTTGATTATAGCCTGTTGTCCAATGATGTTTCTCCTTCTTCTCCTCCTCTTGGCCAGGTTGAAACCAGCATCATCCACATAGATGTATTCATGTGTATCATCAGAATCCAACTGAAAAACTCTCTGGAACAAACACACACAAGACAGAGAAAAAGTCAGTCATGTACACTTTCTGTAATTTTACCAGCACTTGTGAACCAGAATTATGCATTAGATTTTTTACAGTATTCTCAGAACATTTCTGACTGCTTGTATTGTTCCAGTACAGATATGTCACTGAAATGACAAAAAACATTTACACACCATGTAAAGTGGTCCAGGACCAGGTTCTGGTTCTGGTTCTGGCCATGGTCTGGGTCGTCCACATCCTCTTCTTCCAACACGACCTCTTGCTCCTCTGAAATCCATTGTGAACAGCTAATGTTATTTCCAGGCAGGTTTTATAGTGTGCAGTTCATTGGTAAAAGTGTTTTCAGTTTTAACCTGTTGTGTCTGAATTGTGACAGCAGTGTTGGAACAGTGTCCCAGTTCTGCTTCCTAGTGTTCACTTGTTGAAAAATGTGTGCTATGAGTGAAAAGTGTGTTCAAATGAGCAAAAAATGTGTTCAGTCTTTTGCAAAAAGAGTGCAAGACTTTTGGAAACTGTGTGCAAACCATGAATAGCATTCAAGGTTTTGACAGCAGAGTCCTGTTTTTGAGAAATGTGTGCAGTCAGTTGGTGGCTGTGTGCAGTGAATGGAATTTAGTGTCTTATCAATCGAGGAAAATTGTAACTTAAGCAGTTGACTAGATGTAAACATTAATGTTCATATTAAAGTCTCACAGGTGCTCTATTAATCATCACTAAATGATTTATTAGCCAATAATAAAACTTTATAAATGGTGCCTTATCAGAAAGATATTAATAACCATAATACATGATTGCCAGTGGTAAAGTCTATGATGTTACACTGAAGTGTTAAACCGACTGTAGACAAGTTCATTTATTCAGGGAACACAGTATCTAGTTACTAGTGGAGGCTCTAGCCAGGGAGCCTGTTAGGTGGAGATGAAAATATACATTTGAACATATTTGCATATATTTGTTATCTGGGACAGAAACAATGGAAAAATGTGATGCTTTTGATTTTATTGTGTTATGTATTAAGTAACAGCATTGTAGTTTTTAATCCTAGTAGTGGATTCAAAACTTTAGATGGACTAAGACTAATGTAAAATGATGCTGCCTTTGGCATCTGTTGGAGTTTAAAATGCATATTTAGAATTTAGACACAGGAAAGTTGTATTTTCTAAATACCATCCACACTACAATATCAAAATACCACTCATGTGCTAGCTTATGTTTGGCGTTACTTTGTCTTCTAACTAAAGCCAGGGTCGAACTACAGAATTTATCAAGTCAAACGCAAAAAATGTCTCATTTTCAGATTTCCAGTTGTTCTTTACATTCTTTATTTATCACCCTCTTCCCTGCTCCCAAACCTCCCAGAGCAATAACGTACACAAAAATAAAATTCTCTCACAATGAAAACACAAAACCAGTGCAGAATGACAGTGGTCACCATTAAGTCCATAACAACTACATTCAGAGATCTTTCCTACACACACAAAAGTACAGCGGGTTACAAAATCATCATGATATGTGATGAAGAGTCCAGTTTCTCTTTATTTTCAATACGGCTGCACAAAAAAATCAACTCTGACGGTGGCCTGTGGTTCTCCTCCAGGTCACCATGTGAAGTATTATAGGATGTCGTGATCAGGTGCCAAAAAGGCAAGGTACTTCTGGGTGATTGTGTCACATAATACCACAAAAACTAGGTTCATAGTGTTGTGATAGTTTCTTTCTAAATGTGGGTTATTGTAAAAGAAAAAAAAAGTTTTAAAAAAAAACAAACAAAAACACCTATTTAGTGCTTTGGTTGAGAGATGAGCATTAAATGGCAATGAAAGTGAGTTCAACAAAAGACCTTAAATCTATTCAGAGTCCTGTGAATTAGTGTTAAAAAGATACATATTGACAGAAGGCAGCAGCAGTGGACACCGACAAGGGCCTGCCCAGAGGAAAAAACTAAAAACGAAAAAAAAAAAAATCAGCTGACAGGAAAGAAGAAATATATTTACATCCACTGTATACAACTTAATTTATAAATACATTTTAGGTATAAATTAGAAAAATATAACAAGAAACTACTGCAGTTCAATCACCTACTTCTACTCTTATTTAAAATACCAGTATGATTATTAACCCTCTTTATATTTGGTGAAAGATAAAATAAAATTTAAAAAAAAAATCATAAAAGGCACAGCAATGAATAATTAGAGCCATGTATCCCTGCAAATTTCTATGAGTCACTAAATCCCCATGGCAACAGACATTAAAATATAAATTAAGACAAGTCTTACTAATGAAAGTAATTCCAACAACAAAAATCCCCACACTCAAACAGCATCTACACTGTTTCTTAAATAAATTAAGGTTTTAGGGGGTTTGCAATAAGTCATCAATGAGAGCACCCTGATTTAGCTTTTTCCTGCTTTCTGTTCCTTTTAGGGTTTTCAGGCAGCACACAACATACAGTGTCACCTCTCACAAACTAAAGTACAACACTTCTGGAAAACAAGCCAAGATTTAGAGCAGTGGATTGAAAAAGGCTACAGACAGCATCTGGTTAGCTTAGCTTAGCATAATTATGTGAAATGGAAGACCCGATTCTGGCCGAAGGTAAGAAATTTTACCTACCAGCATCTCTAAAGCTCCCTACTTAACACATCAGATCTGGTTTATTTGCTTGATAGGCACAAAACTCAATGTGTTGAATGGAAACTGTACACAAGCCTGATGATGTATATATAACGGTTACTGTTCCATGCTAAAATGTGAAGATTTTCACCCACTAAATGTTTCATTTCACTGTAGATTTGTATACATCCTGGTTGCAGAATAAACATCTGCAGTTGTAGTGTTAAGACAAATTTGAGAAGCTTCAAGCTTTTACACAAGTGAGAGTTAAACAATTAACCCCCTCTAGTTAAGTATTTGGGCAGGTGCTTTTAAAACGTATGAGACATAATCAGAAGTAGTCAACCTAAACAAAATTAATTGGAAAGAATATTTCAAGAATGTTTGGTTCCAACTTTTCAGATGTGAGGTTTTTTTTTTTTAAATGTTCTTGGTCATATGAAAGAACAAACATAAGGTTTTAGGCTTTGGAGTGCCCTAGACATAACATGTTACTTAGTGACCCTTAAGTCCTTAATTTACTCCCTTGCAGGGACAAACATGGACAGTTGCAGACACCACAAACTGCTCTCTAGTCCACTTGGAGTTGGTTGGAAAGGACTTGGATCCATACGTCTACATTTTTCTTCTCTTGAGCTGCACACTAGTGAACTTAGGGAGATGATGAAATTTACATCATGTGGACCTCTGCGTACTACCGGATAAAAAAAAAAACTATAGGCTTGGCCTTACTGGTGTTAACAGGCAGATTTCTTCCCCTTGGACCAAAGCAGAGTATCTGTCTCTAGTCTTTATTTTAAGGTAAGTGAAGCTTCATATTTAGAGCTGTATCTTTATTCCTATGGGCTGTCTCTTGGCAAGAAAACAAATGTTGAACTATTCCTTTAACTTGTAGTGTGAATTCACTGTTTGTTAAGGCGATCGTGTACTGCAGAGTGTTCTGACTGTTCCTACAAACATACTTTCCTACGTTCAAGGATTTACATGCTGTACTGTTGCACTCCCCTTCACACAAAATGCCTTCCACGAACTTATTATATACAAGCAGCTCAGCTGGCCTCAGCTGCTACACGTAGACCAGGTCTCGGCCCTGTGTTTCTGAACTGGCTGCCTCCTGCATTGTGCCCTCTGAGTCCGCCTCGTCCTCGTTATAGCCCTCATACTCGATGGGTTTAGGGCAGCTGTATGGATGACCGTTGTCGTCAAAGAAGCGTCGAAAGGTGAACTCGTAGAAGGCGTGCTCAGGGTGCTTGCCGTTGCGGAACCAGCCGTTCAGGGTGTCATTGTGGTTGTCCTCACCATCGCTGTCGCTGCTCCACAGTTTATCTGGGTCCACAGGGTCAAAATTGGAGGTGTCTGTGGAGTGAGCGATGGTGGGGATGTAGGGCGCCACCTGCTGTCTCAGGTCGCTGGAGAAATCAATGCTCTTAAAGAAAGAATGAGTTTTGATTTCGTCCGCACCGTTCTTTCCAAGGCGGTCCTCGGGGCCACGGCACAACTTAACAATGAGGTCTGACGCCTCTGGGCTGAGCTTGGCTGCCGGGGGAATGTGCAGCGTGCTCTTCCAGTTTATCACCTGGTGTCAACAGACAAACAACATGAGGAAACAACAAACTCTGTGGACACAAAACCTTTCACTGCTGCCTCACATACCTTCAGCTGTGTCTCCAGGGGTGTGGTCGCTAAGAAGGGAGGCTGTCCAACAACCATTTCATACAAGATGACACCAACACTCCACCAATCGCAGAGCTGGGTATATCCTGCAGAAGATTATAGACAATATCTAATTAAACCTACAGTAAATTTCTCTTAGGAGGGTTTGGAATCAATATTATTTGAAACAATTGTTCAATTTCAGTGCTCTGTTGCTTATTTCAGTTGTACTGCTATGCATAATGACACAATGAAGATACAAATATCAATTATCTGTCAAATGTAGCTTACAGAATCTTTCTACAGCTAAACAAAAAATGAATCTCTAGACCAATAAAAAACACATTTGTAAGTAATTTAAAATACTTTAGGCATTTCTGTCTTTTGAAGCAAAATTTCTGCTTCTCCAACATGAAGTTGTTTGACTGAACTGGGTTCAACTGCAGGCTGTGTTTACTCAATGCAGATAGGAGACAAGTATGGAAATCGTACATGTCACTAATTAAATATCTCACGAGAAACTACCATTTTTCCTAGAATTTTACATGTACAAATAGTGGTACATGTTGGTTTTCTGAAACTTATGTACAATGAATGATCAAAAGAATTCAACTTTTTCATTTTTTTAGGATTTATGGCATTTTAACTGTAAATGTATTTTTGAGTTCTCTCTACTTCTAACCACGGTTTCCATAGAGGTAAAAATGGGGTAGAAGGAAAAACCCATCAATTATGACTTTGGCACAGATACAATTGGTTTTTGGCATACAATATAAATGCAAACTTTTGGAAAAAAAATTGTGTGCATCTTATGATATGTAATGCTGGTGCTGCATTTGTGCAAAAATCTGAATTTTTAAACATACCTGCTTAAAAGCTACCCCAATAAAGTCAATATCTCAAATTTTGAGCTGCTCGTCAACAGATTCCTGATAAACATGGTAATGCAGGTGAAATATGGAGAATTCAACGTAAAGGGAAAACAAATGAAGACTAACATTTACTTCTGCAGTAAACTCTTCTAACTCTGGTCCACTGTACCTGTTCTGAGCAGCACTTCTGGTGCTATATAGTTGGGTGTCCCCACTAGTGAGTGGGCCAAACAGCGCTGGTGCTGCCTGGCCTTTCTCCGCTCCAGAGGCTTCAGGCGGTCCGTACAGCGGCAGTTGGCTGGATCTTCCCATTCCTTACTGAAGTCCATGCTGTCCTGCCTCACATGGTCTCCTGGAGAGAGATCACACAGTACCTTTAAGTAACAGTGATAAGGTATCAGGAGTAATTCTAGAATAGCTAAAATTAGAAGCCAATCAGCTGTCATTTCTGAAGTAAAAATTCTACAAATTCAGTGATTCTAGCTTTGCTGACTTTTGTAAGTACTCTGTGGTAGTGAGTCAAATGTCTTTGGGTTGTAAACTGTTGAGATATATCAGGCAGTTTGACGTTGTCAACCACTATTGTATTCTTTAAATATTATTATTAATATATATCATTTATAGACCAGCTGACCATGAAAATAATTAGTTTGTTGCTGTCAGGTTGTAACTAGATTTGACATCTAATGAAAAACATGCTCTTGTAATATGAAGGTCAAATGAATGGAGCTCCCGTTTTCTTTCAAGTTAAAATTTTTTAAATTTAGCCCATTCTTATTTGACAATTTGTGATATGCACTGTGGATTAAAAGGCAAATGTATTACTACACAAAACTACTGAACTGTTCGTACTAAAAACTTATCACTCACCACTCTGGTAATATTTGGAGTCATGGGTCCAGCGGAAGCCAGTGCAAAGACCAAAGTCGGTCAGCTTTATGTGTCCGTCTCTGTCTATGAGGATGTTGTCAGGCTTGATGTCTCGATGGATGAAGCCCATCTTATGGACGCTCTCTACAGCGCAGGTGAGCTCAGCAATGTAAAACTGGGCCAGCTCTTCTTTAAAGATGCCAAGTCGAATAAGAAGGCTCATCATGTCCCCTCCAGGAATGTACTCCATGACAAAGTACAGGTTGTCCTTGTCTTGGAATGAATAGTAGAGACGCACTACCCACTCGTTGTCAGCCTCAGCCAGTATGTCCCTCTCAGCCTTGACATGAGCCACCTGGTTTCTCAGCAGCACGTCCTTCTTGCGGAGCGTCTTCATGGCATACAGAGCTCCTGTATCCTCTTTTCTGGCCAAGCACACCTCACCAAAAGCTCCAATGCCGAGCGTCTTGATTCGCTTGAACATGGACTTGTCCATTTTGGCCCGCTTTAGCCGGATGTAGTTGGATTCTTTCTGACAGAGCATCATACGCATTTGCTCTTGGGCTTCTGAAGACAAACCCACCTGAGTGAAGCAGAAAGGCAATAGTCAACAGTCATATACAACACACAACAGCCAAAATATCTATTAAAAATCACACACATCGAGCTGTGGTTAGAAATAAATGGCATTGAGAGAAACAATTGACGGCAATTAAGGAAACCAGGGCAAAATGCATTTTAAAAAATTTACCGTGGACGCAAACATAAAATATCTTGCTGTTGTGTTAAGTGTTAATCTTCTTATTATTCCAAAAAAATAATGCACATGCAGTGTCAGGACCAGTAAGATGGAGGTCATGGAGTGGGGCAAGCATCCAATGTACTTTCATCAGAAGATGCAGCACATTTAAAAGACAAACACCAGTCTCTCAACAACACCTTACTTGAATGACTTATGTGTGGGCTATTTTGTATCACAGGACAGCAAAGATACCTTTACCTTTTAGGTCAGCTGTTAGTGAGAGCAAGAAGAAAAAGAGAAAGGAAGAACAGCTAAGAATAAACAGCATGAAAAAGACCATAGTCAGATAGCATAGTGGTGACATGATAGTAAAAAGAAAAAAAAGTTGGAAAAAGCAAAAAGTGGGAATTTTTTTTTTTTTTTTTAAAGTGGCCAAAAAATTCTTTCTCACCCTTTGCATCTCATTTTCCAGTTGCTTCCTCCTTCGAATCCTCTGCTGATGGTTCTTCAGTATGTTCTCCACATGTTGTTCCATGAAGAACTTGAAGGCCTGTGGAGAATACAGAGCGATTCTTCCAGACTCCCCCCTTCGCTCTTCATCTTTCTTGTTTCGACGGACAGGAACAGGTGATGTTGTGATTTGCTTCTTCTCTTTCTCTGTTGCTGCAGTGCTCTCAGGACTTTCTGATGCCTTGTCTCTTGCATTTTCACTGCTGCTGGTCTCCTCTTCAGCAGGTTCTTCTCTACCTGTGCCCATCTTACTGACTCCTGCGTCGTATGCTGGGGGGCAGGGTGCAGCCTGCTGCTGGAGGAGGTGCTTCGGGTAGGGCGGAGGGGGCCCCTGGTAGTTGGGGACCTCTGCCACTACAGGGATCTGATGGACTGCAGCTGAGGGTTCTGGGTAGGCAGGTGCAGCTGTAGATGGAGGTACCTGCTGCAGCCATGGAGGGTGTGTGGGAGCGACAGCAGTGTGTAGTTCAGGTTTCTGGACACGCATGCTTTTGACTGGCTGCAGGATAGGAGCCTGCGTGATGGCAGTGACGGTGGTAGCAGAGGGCTGGGAACTAGCTGGGTGAGCAGGTCGGCTGTTCAGCTGGTGGTTATTGAAAGAATTAGAGCGGACAGGCTTGTTGTGCTGCCATGATGGGGACAGATCCTGGTTGCTGCTGCTGCCAGAGGAAGACTGGGGCTGGTTAGAAGCCAGAGGAGCCTGGGACCAGGGCTGAGGAGGACCAATACTGTACATGTCGAGGTTGTGACTGTTCCGGTTGGGAACCATCATGGACTGAGGAATGTTTCCACCATTGACATAAGAAGGAGATGATGCAGGTCCTCCTGCCTGCATCTGCTGATCAGTGGGACTGTGTCGGCTGCTCTGGTTGACCGGATATGGAGGAGGGGGCTGTCTGCTGCCTCCTGCCATGTAGTCAGACTGGGGGGAGCCATTCTGAGACCAGCTGGAGGGGAAGGTGAACTTATTCCCCCCAGAGCTTTGCATTATGATGGGTTGGTGGCCCACAGGCACTGGGCTGATGCCACGCTGATTCTGAGGTGCTGCAGTCGGGTACCCATCAGGCCAGGCCCCTTGGGGTACTGGAGAGATGCGGGGCACAAGGTAATCCATGTTTCCAGAGTAACGCTTGGTTGATGGGTTGCTGTCCCAGGATGATGCAGGAGGCATGGCACCACGGTTTGGTGGAGGTGTGACACTGCGTACCTGAGGAGGCAGTGGAGGGTTAACTCTCTGGCTGTTAGCAGGGTGGCCCTGTGGGAAGGCAGGAGGCGGTCCAGGACTGTCTGAGCGGTATATCATTCCATCCACCATGAGAGGACCATGTCGAGGAGCCAGAGACTCCTTAGAGCCTTTCCAGCTTGGCCTCCTCAGCACAGCTTGCTGGATATGAGAAGCTCCTACAGAAATAACAAAAACAGGAAAAAAAACTAAACAAAAAAACAATCAAGCTGAAGGGAAAAAGGATGAAAAAATACTTGTAGCACTTTATAGCTGAAACAATTAAAACCAATGTCCAGGTAAAACTATTTGTTCAAATTGAAACAATTACTATAATGTGCAAAATATGTAAACCCAACACTTCTGCATTAACATGTAAAACAGTTGTGCTCTCTCTGCATCCAAAAATCAGCCGTTAACTTGGTATGCACAATGTTATTTGGAATGATGACAATAGGTGAATAACAGTGCTTGTTGTAAAATATTTTTGAAGTTAGAATTTTCTATGATTTGTTTTTGCAAACATTTGCAATAAATAAAAGATGAACAGCACACATCTGTTGATACTAAACAGACACAACATTCCTCTACGAGCATGGACTATGACTGCCACTGTAAATGAAAATCAAAAAATCTTCTATGCAACTTCTTCCTCTAACTGATGCAGTGACTCATTCTTTGTCATCACTTATTGTTACTTCTTTCAGCAAATGTCCCAAATCCTGCAAACAATATCAAGGCTGAATGAACAGGCCTGGATGGATGATAAAAGAGGAGAACCAACAGTTAATCCCAGTGGACTGTTTACATACCTGGGGGTTTCAGGCCTGTAGCGTTGGGGTTGGCAACAGCCATCTGTTCCCTCACTGAGTCTTGGTAGCTCACCTTACCCGTGTAGTCAATAGTCAGCCCCGCACCTCGACTGTTGCTTGGCTTAAGAGAAAAAAGTAAAATAACTAACATTTAGACTATGGCAAAATCCAAGTGCGATGCGATTCAAATAAGCTGTAAATATACTTCATGTTTTTTTTGTTGTTGTGCGTAATAAGTCATCTAAATGGTCTTGAGTCTGAGGTGACACTTTTAGAGAAATGCAGCAAATCCTCACAATTAAGGAGGTGGAGGATTTTACTTAAAATATTACTTTAATGCAATTAGTCAGTGATCAGAATCGTTAAAATTATAACCAACCAATTGCTGCATCTCTGAAAATTATTTGTTAAAGTTGAACATGTCTGCAATACATACTGTTCCACTTCATACCTGGACTGCACACACTCACTCAAAACAAGTGCCAAGTGAGAAACTACTTTTGTAATGTCAACTGTACAAGCTTGCCATTCCACTTTGCATACCTGTCATTTTCCACATAATTCTCCAGTAAACAAAGTGCCCCAAGTTATTATCCTCTATTACAGAGATATGTATAGAATGACATTCGTCCACAATCCTTCACAATAACCAGTATTGTCATCTCACCTCCTCAAACCCAGCATATGGGGGTTCCAGCAACATGTGTTTGTTAACATCAGAGCCTGAAGCACTGGGCTCATTGGCAAACGGCAATAGAGACTTGCGGATCTCCTGTAAGACCTTATGGTAGTCATTTCTGGGGTTGCTACAGCGCCCCTGTTGCCTTGAATCCTCAGGGTGCATTTTTCCAGGTATGGGAATGTCCACTTTAGGTGGGTCAGAGGGTTTGGGCAAGTTACGCATACTCTTCCGTATTTCCTGTAGCATTTGTTGGCTGTTGCCACTGTAGTTGCTGGCGGGGAACGTTTTCGGTCTCATCTGTCTGTATCCTTCGGGTTTCTCCCCTCTCTTCATGTAAAAGCATGTATAATGACAATGAAGGAAATAAAGAGGATGTCACCACTCCAGGGCTGCAACGATAGAAAGGGTCTCTGATGTCTGACCTCACATCTGTGTGCTGCTCCTGGCAACATAAGACAAAATAATATCATACGTACAAGCATCCAGTGTAGCTGTCATGTGAGGCTGAAAAAGTAGTAATAACAGATAAACATTAGATGATTCTGTCATTTATGAGGGGATATGAGCCATTAGCTTAAAATGTCTGGTTTCACTCGATTTATCATTTAATTTTAAGCTCAATTCGTTCTGCAAAAATAAAAATTAAATAAACCTGCCTCAAAAGAAACAGTACTCTTGCACACATCAAGACCTCCTCCACTTGTTAGCGTCGTTAGCATTGTACGCTAACAGAGCGCTACTTTCATGCTAATTCCCCTGAATAGGGAAAGGTAACATTGCATGCTGAAACTGTTTGTCACATTCGCCAAGTTATCTCCATTAGTTTGACACTGATCAATTGGAAACTCTAGTTAACATAATTTAAGTTTTCATAAAATGAGACGACGCAGCAGAGCGTCCGCGGCCTGTGTGTTAACGGCATCCATTTATTGCTAGGCTAATTCAACAACAGGTTGCGAATTAGCCTGCTAGCTCCGAACACAACTGGCAACAGCTAGCGGAGTTGGACAACTTACCAGCGTCTGTAGCTGCCACTTTCCTCGACACTTTTCCTATTTTAACAGCTAACGTCGCTTGCTTGACCTTTCGCGGCGACAAGGACGCGGTTTAAGCAAAAAAAAAATGCCCTTGTTGTGCCGCGCTGGCTCGTTCCTAGTCGTGTTGAATTCCTGGGATGTCTGAATGACAAGTACAACAGCGTCAAGGTAGACACGAAACCAACGACACCCACTTCCAGCTGCTGCAGCTTCAACAATAAAACAAAGTTCAGTTCATTACTGACAACTCATTTAGATCGCAGATAAACTTGCTCAAAGTTTACTGTACGCTCGAAGTGCAAAAGAAAGAGTAAAAGTGCGGTGCGATTTGAAATTTCCAAGTGGAACAGCTTTAATGGATGTATGAATGCGTTGATATAAACAGTATGAGTACTATTACCAGTATAAACTGCATGTAATTATGCAAGACAAATTAACATCTAACATAGCCTATATATGTATGTTTAGTGAGGTAAGTTTGTATTTTGTAGAATTGAGTTGGATTTTAATCCTTAATACTTAAATAAGTTTTGTAAATTCAGTTAATGTAAAACATTTTAGAGTTTTAATAAGTCAGACAATTAAAAAATTAATTAAAAAAATAGAAAAGCAAGTAGAGGACATTGTCATTGTAATAACAAAATGCCCAATGATGTCATTAATACAAAACACTTGCTCTTCATTTTTTTTTATTTCTTGCTCCTGATGTGAAAAAGTCCCCTTAAAATCCAGTTTGTTTATTTGACATTTAAGAGATCATTATGTACAATGCAAATATAAATGTGCACACAACAGTGCAAGTAAATAAAACTGTTTTCAAATCTGATCATTTCCAATTTCAGCTAATAAGAGGATAATCTTGGACACAGTCAACCCCAGTTACTGAAGATGAACACAAAACCTATCTCTCACAATGGTATCATGTTAGAGCTTTAATTTTAAAAGAAACACCAGAAGCCCCACTAGGAGAAACATTAAGTAAAACCAGGGAAACATCACACAAGTTACCCAGATGCTGTTTGCTTTGTGCACTTTACAGCCTTCACGGCACACCTGAACAATTTATTTCCCCGTATCTCATCAGCAGCACTGATTTAATCAGGTAAAGATGTAACATTTTATTTACAGCAGCTGCAGTATTTTAACTTAACTAAAACAAGAGCTCAAGTAGTGCTGGTGTTGCTGTTTCAGCCTGTGAGCCTTCCTGTAATGTTCAACCTTGAATTTCTGTATTAACAAAACAGTAAATTAAGTCTTGAGTTATGCATATAAAGGTTTTATTTTTAAGAAATAACTGTATATGTCTTCTGTACAAAATGACTGTTGAACTGAACAATTCTGCCAGGAATGACTTACAAAAACCTTGATCCATGATGATCCATTACTGCACAGGCAACTTACAAACGAAGCAGTGTGTAAGACACAAGTAAAGCCAAACTTCTTAACACAGAGCATTTTGGACACCCTGTATGATTTAAAAAGACATTATACCTTCTGTTGTGACTGAAATTAACATCAAATAAACATCTTCATCCACATCTTCTGCTTTGCACCAAAAACCTTTTTAAACCGGAACCTGTCTGTTAACAAAAATAGCCTCTCCATCAGTCCCACAGACAAGACATTGTTGAAGTACATCCAAGCTGTTGACTGACAGCGTCTGGCTGGGAAGCATGTGACTCGTCTCCAGACGGCCTTTACTGCAGTCCCCGCTGAGCCAGGCACTGATGAGGGACTGATTCCCCCCAGCTGGTGCCATCGCGCTGCGAGACATCATGCTGCTGTTCCTGCCACCTGAGAAAACAATATTATGAATTATTACAGAAGATTATTATGACCACTATACTGTTGTATATTAATGTGGTGTTCGTTATGCCAGATTTGAGATTTTGATTGACTGTCAGTTTTTCTGACAAACAACATATAGAAGCAAGACATTAAAGACATTAAATATTAACATTTCCTATGACTAAATTGTTGGTGATGTCATGCATGATTATCAATGCTCGTTGCAGCTGTTAGCTGAAGAAATTTGGTGACTGGTTTATGTTTAGGGAAGCCAGAAGTCACTGTTTACAGCTAGATATGCTTGAATAAAATTCCCGATGCACAATATGTTATTTCAGCATTGCCACTGCATTGTGTGCAGTGTTTGTTGACATGCAGACTCCACATGTGCACAGCAAAATGTGTGGGGAACTGGAGAGAAATACAAAAAAGGAATATTTGCTTGCAAATAAGACAAGCAATGTAGGGCTGCACAATTATTGAAATACTGAGAATCACAATTTTAGCATTTCACTGACCATGGTCAAATGTGATATTGGAATTCAAAATGTGTACTTTGTACACAGTTACTTGGCACATATAAAACAGTCCTTGTGCAGAAAACCACTTGGTTTCAGCCTGCCTCTTTTCAAAGTCATTTTTGGTCACACATTTGCCCAAGTTGCGGACTTATCATGGAGAAACTTAGTGGAGACTAGAGCCTTTTCTGTGCACAGCTATCTAGCTACTATATCCTGCATGTGAGGTGTTCAGGAAACATTGGGAAATAATAAAACACCTGCACCATTTGTACACAATTTTATAATCTTGCACTACATAACTGGTGAACATTGTAGTTGTGTGATGGTAAAATCTGACCTAAAATCTTCAAGATTATTGCACTAATGACTTTCACATTGCATCTTTGTTGTAGTAAAAATTACTGTTTTTGTAGCACATAGCTACTTTCTAAAATGTTTATTACTGGCCAAACTGACTAGCAGCAGCAGAATAATCTATAAAAACATCACATCATCTTCTTAATTTGACTTGCCTTGTAAGAAGGAGGGCATTTCAGAATGTGAGGAAGTCTCCCAGTGTAACAGTGAGCCATCTTCTGAACATGTAAACAAATGATCTGGGTTGGTTGGGTGAAAGTGAACTTCCCACACTGTCGAGAAATCCAAACAAAAACATATATAAACACAGTAATAATTCTTTGCATGCATGACATCTTTGAAAAATAACTTGTAATTGCTGTATGGATAAATTAATGTATCTGCCCACGACAAATCTTACTTTCCGCAGAGTGTGCCTCCATAAGTGAGAAGGGCGTGTTGCCTTGTCTCACATCCCAGACACAGAGCATGCCATCCTGGCCTCCTGTCGCCACAATGTGCTGTTGATTTGGATGTCTATCCACACAGTGCAAAGGAACTCTATCCCCAGACCTTGCATGGGAAAAAAAACAAAAAATGTAGAAAAGTAGCCAAAAAAAATGCTCAAACCAATATGTTTTTTTTTTCATCTTTTTTAAACAGATCTTACAGAGAAAGAATCTGGGAAGGTGAGTTGCTTTGCTGCCTGAAATCCCACAACTTGAGTTGGCCGATGGAGTTTACTGTCAAAATCTCTGTTGTCCTCAGATAAGTCACAGCATGAATCGTGCTGCTATCGGCATTCTCTGGCAAAGGTGAAACAGTTCAATAAAAATGTTAGTTTCACCTTAGTTCACATGAGTTGAAAATGGTACCTCATGCGAAGAAAAAAACAAAACAATTCTGTCTGCATTTTAACGTGACATGATGGTCTGGCTACAGCAGGTCAACCTCAATCTCACCTATGACTCGAACCACTCCCTCCTGGTCGGCTCTAAAGACGATGATCCTGCCATCTTCCCCAACTGTAACAATCTCGGGACTGCTGCATACAACACCAGTACAGGGAGCATTGTCACACGGATAATGATGTGCTCTCGCCCAGTGCTGAGCAATTGATATTGTCTGCGGTCAAGAGATAGGAGACACAGGTAATTAAAGCATATGCAGCAAGTAATCACTGGTGTCAGCCCTTTACTGCTGCTATTTGCTGTGCTCACATGTACTGTATTTTATTGCAGACAAATTCCCAGTAAAACTGTTGTCAATTACTCATTTTTCAGTGTCTGTTGTCATACAACAGAATAGGCATGAAATAGTAACTGAAATGCTAAGACTACATGCTAACCAGCAGTAACTTTAAAGCCATTTCTAAGCTATGCCTACTACTAACCTACTGGTTTTAGTCATGTGACAAACTCACCACACAAATGAGTTAAAGACAATCTCTATACTTGATATGTTTAAATATTTAAATGTAAAATGATCACTGAGAAAAAGTTAGCAGTGACAGATTGCTCTCAACATTCATTTACATCTACGTCAGCTGTTCAAGACAGCAGTGCAGCTGCATTCAAGAGACAGACACCCAAAGAGCCCATTTAGAACAGGGTTAAAAACGGGGCAAAATGAACCATGTTTGTGGTATTTTGAAATTAAACTTGAAAAACACAATCTGAATATGTGTAAGACTTAAATCAACCTATTAAAACACTGTATAATATGGGACTTTGAATAAAGGTTCTTAAAATTATTGCTAACATCACTAAGGACACAGTGTAAGTAGTGCTTGCTTATTTTTACCTTTCATGTTGGATTAATAGCCTCAGGATTACAAGGCATAGCACAGCAACAGAATTTTTTCACTAGCCCAGTTGGCTCCATTTACTTGCACACATGTGGTTCAACTGATTACAGCACAAGTAAAGCCAAATGAAGGATAAATCCTAGAAGTCAATCCCCAATTATCTTTAGCCAAGGATAAAGAGTCAGACCCAATAATGGTCGAATCAAAGTTGAACTGACTTTAGATTTAACAATGTTCGTTTTAAGATATTTTTGTCTTGCACAGGAGTGACCTTACAGAAGTGATGTCCCTAAATATATTTTCCCACCACATTCTTATTGAGTTTTCATTTATATTGCTTAAGCTTTAATCAAAAGCGACAATTTCACTTCACAAAAATGTAAGAAATGCCTGTATATCTACCAAGCTGTACACAGAATGGGTGCATAAAATTTGTCACACAGACATTTGTCTCAAGTCTGACATGGATAGCTGTAGTTTGTAGGAGGAGTTATGATGACCTACATACACAAGATTTGGATAAACACACTGTATATGAAACCTGATGGTACCTGACTGTTTTGGTGATGGCGGAAAACGGTGACTGCTCCTGTTGAAGATGCTGTGACGATTCTGTCTTGGTCCAAAAACTGTAAATAAATAACAGAAGTAAATTAGGCCTGATTGTTTAAGTTATTCTTCCAGTGCACATCCATTTATGAGTCAACATTTTCCAAATCAATGCAGAATTTTAAAGATCCTTTTGGTCTGATAAAACACAGATTATTCTCTGCAAAAATACAACAGTGACCAATTCATATAATTATCTTTCATAACAGTGTTTCTTTAAGCAAGGCAACTTCTAACTCATGATGACAGTTGACAATAAATGCTATCAAGTAGTGACTGTAGGTCACAACAAAGAGCTCGATATTCTCAGTTTGATACTCCCAACACTACAATATTACAGGCCTTAATTTGCTTCACACCGTATTGGGTGTCTTACTTGAAGATCGAGAACATCTCCATCGTGTTTCTGTTCACATAAAAGCTGCGGCTCTCCTTCAAATCCATCTTCCATAGCAGAACTTCCATGACTTCCAATGGACCAAAATGAAATTTTGTTGTGCTGTAGGAGACAAACATTGGAGCGTCATATTTCAGCAAATGTTGTAATTGGAATGATGACGCAGAACAGTCTTTATTTCACATTTTCTCGTGGAAATGTAGTAGTCATAGCTAAAATCCAGTTTATCTGCCTTTACGCTAGAAAAAAGTTTTAGTTTAACGTTACTAATATCCCAGCAACAAATTGAGCATGTTCTCGTAGTAGCGACATGCCGATGGGACATAGTTAACAGGGCTAATGTCATGTCTTAAATCGCACTCTCATAGTTACAACGTGTGTAAATACAAATACATAGTACACACATGTAAAAGTGGGTTATTTTTCTATGAAGTTTGGCGCGAGGTGACTCATTCTCATTTAACATAAATACGACTTGCCAACTTGCCCACCTCATTGTCCCACGAGCCACTCGCAAAAATATCTGGCTGTTGTAGAAACGAATGCGATACTGGCCGCCATCTCGTTTTGCTGATTTTCTGGGACACGTATTTAGCATTTATACTCTCCATGAGATCAGAAATAGCTGCTCCTACTTAAAATAAATAGTTGGTGTTAGCTTAGCATTCACGAACAAGACCGAAATATACGCGCCCGCTACGCAGTACGTAACTACGGTGGCCCCCTAAGACCAAACAACTGTCAGCTAGCTTTTTCTCACATTTGCTCTCTAACTTGTGTCGCACTCCACCTAGCGGCTGCCGTTTATGTTACTGCGGCAAATCTGATAATGCACTCAGTGAGGAATGTGGCTTTTTCCCTGCAACTAACATTGACGTAGGCACATGTCTATACAGATTTAATTATTTTTATATAAACTATGGCCCTGTTGTATGTGAGGGCGTGTGATTGAAAGGCAGCCCTGCAGTAAAATCTTTTGGATGTCTGGTGACGTATCCGCCGCTCCGCCGTCTGCTCTGGAGGTTGTCAGCTTCATCGGCAAAACAGTTGGCGCAGGCGCGGCACTGACAGCTGCTGTCTACTTACTCCGCAAAGTCTGCTTAATAATGGCCTGGAAATCTGGAGGAGCCAGCCACGCAGAGCTTGTCAATAACCTCCGTAGTAAGTATAAATGCTTCGTTGAGCGGCGGCGCCGACAACTTCACCGACGCGTCGGTACAAAACGGTTTAGTTTGAAGGCTGAGGTGAAGACAGGAGGGGCAGCTAGCTGGTTGCTAAGCTGAGTGGTATGTTGTTGTTGACCTAGCGTTACCTTTCTCCACCCCTTTCTCAAACCACGTTTACGCTTAGTACAGATGCATGCTTCCGTAGTTGCAGAAAAAGAAACATTAAAGACAAGAATTACCTCCTCATTGTACGTGAACGCAGAATATTTGTGCCGCTCTGTTTTGTATGGCGTTAGCCTAGCCTGCTAGCTCTATGTGCGTCATTTGGGACGTTGTAGCTAGTGGTAGCAGCACTACAAGCGAAGAGCCATGCCCACATTCATTGATGGCTGTCTCTGTCTTTCATTGTACTTTTACGTGAATGACAGTGGCAGCTGTAAACGTGAGGCTGGTTTCTACAGCGCCTTTGTTAGTGGGTGATTGAAAACGACAACTTGCTGTGTCACAGCAGTTATTTGCTTGCTGCAATAAATGAGCAGTGACTAAGTGTGCCACCCTATCAGACGAATGTTATGTGGTGCCAAGTCCACTACGATCGATGCCACCAATGCCACATGGTTTTATCTGCCATCAGAGGGTAGTGCATTGTGGGGTAAACACAGAACGTCAGTCTTTCACAGCTACTGTAATAACACTCCGGCTCTGAATGAACATGTTTCTCACATGCACATCACCAAGTGACGATGATTGTGATGATATCTGCAGATTTGAAAGTACAAGTCCATAGTCAATATTAAATATCTACCGGGCCTATTTATAGTCTGTGCTGTCCAGCGTATCGTTGCAAGCAGCAAGCATTTTGCCAAAAGCTGCATGGTTTGGGGTGCAGTGCCCTGATAAACTAGAATAAACAGAGATATTCTGCAACTCAGTTTATCATTGACTATATGTTGCAGCTGGTGAAATAAAAAAGGGATCTGTTACATAGAGAAGTTTAATCCACCTCCTTACTATGCAATGCATTCCATAATATATAAATATATAATAGTAACATACTTAAATGCTGAATATAAAAAAGCAAGTACAATTTAAACAAATTAGCCTCTCAGCAAGAGCTTTTCTCGTCAAGTCCCTTCATGTTGTCTTTTAATGATGCAAGATTCTTTGTACCATCAGTACAATAGCACATTTTTCAAGTGAAACTCTTTCTTACTTAGTTAATAGTATATGTGCTAAGTGAAGCAAATTTAGTATTATTACTTAATTAGATGTTTTACGTGACTTATTTTGTCCATTTAACAGGACACTGACCCATTTAGATGCACGAATGGCTTAAATTTAACCCTGAGTTTGCATAAGCTGCATTGAAGCAGTTCATATGCAGGATGAATGCTAATTCACGACATTCTTATTGTCTCTGCTCTCCTGGTCAGTACTCACGACTGGTCAGCACAGGCTGTCATAGTTGTTTTTCAAATCTTGAATTGATTTTTAAAGTTCACCACCCAATTACATGCTGCAGGCAGATGTGCCTCTAAATGATAAACTAAATGGTATTATAGCAGAGAAAAAGCATTACATTTCTGTTGTTATGTTGGCAAAGACAAATTTGAATTTGCAAATAGGAAGCAAACAGCTTGAGATGTGCCAGTATGGGTTATTTTAATTTCAGAAATCACTTGTAGGTGTCCATCTGGCAGCTTGTATGGTTTATTTGTAATGTATCCTAAAGTGGCGCATAGCTCTCAGGGTAGGGGGAGACGGTAATGAGAGCAGCACCGGCTGTTGTTGGCTTTTCCTGTCTTTGGCTCAAGCTGCTACAGGAACCAGTTAGGAGGGGTTACACTGAAGACACTAATGCTTTGGGGAGCTTTTCTGTTTTTTTCCATGACGTGTCTACAAGCTTTAGTGTTTTTCTTCCATACATACAGTATATGTGATAACCAAATGTGTTGCCTGTATTTTTGTAGCATTTTTTGTGGTATTTTTCTAAAATATTTTCGTTTTAATATTGGACATATTGTGATTTGCATGCATTTTCCTATTTTTTTTGGCTTTTTGTCAGTGTACTCAAGTGTTTACTTTTACATACACATGTTCATGTTTCTGTTGTTAGCATGTGCCAAGGTATAGCCTGTATCAAGTGCAATAATACCGGTAATATCCTCTGTCACAGTATAGGTCATTTTATATCACAATATTATTATGTATATTGATATATATAGTTTCTGGAAAATCATTTGGGACACAGTTAAAAGGTAAAAGAAACAAAACTCAGACAGGAATGGCTGTTTTTGGCTGATCAAGTGAATTAAAATCCTGAAAAACTGTGTGCCATCAGAAAAGGTACACATCACAGTTTATATAAACTTCAGTTTTTGACTCAAAGCAGTCCTGATTTGGAAAAGTGTCAAAGCGTCACAATGTTCTCAAACACACAGATGTACAGTATGTGTGGCTTTCTGTAGAAGCCAACACACTAGTGGCACATGATCTCGTATGTATGCTGCAGTCTTCTATTCATCATTTATTTTTTCTCTGATGTTCTCTTGTTTCCTTAATTAACATATTATTATTTGTAATTTAATTTTCATCCCTCCTATTTTTTCTGTTTTTAAATGGTGTCTCAGTATTTTCTGCTGCTTATTTTCTGCTCATTTTTTATAGACACGCCGTTATGTTGTCTTTAATTTATGTGCCATTCTCATAGGCTGGGTTATACGGATAAAATCCACCAGGCATAATTTTCTATTGCAATGTGAATACAAGACATTATCTGGAAAGTTATTTGAGAAATGGGTATAATGGCTAAAAAAAAGAGACAGGATTGTCTGTTTAGGTATTGGACATGTCACCAATCTGTCTCAATCTGTGTATTTTCATTTTACCATAAAGCAGACTGGTGCATTGATTTAGAGAATTGCCCATAATGGTCTAATGCACTCAGCGTTACAAAGGTCTCAGCTCTGATGGTTAACAATTTTTCACAGTATGTAACATATTACCAAAACTCAAAGGTACAAGTAAGTGTAGTAGTGTTATGTTTAATGTCCCTGAATTTACTCAGTTCTTACCTCTCAGTTAATTCCTTCATGTATTTTTTTTTAATGTTTGATTCTGGTGCAAGATTATGTAATCCTTTTCTGCCTGTGTCTCCATAACGCACACTGACACAAACTGTTTTGCATCCTCAGAAAATGGCATTATTAAATCCGACAAAGTCTATGAAGTCATGCTGGCCACAGACCGAGCACATTTCTCAAGGTGTAATCCTTACATGGACTCACCGCAGTCAATAGGTATGTTTGCTCTTGTAATCGTTCATGCATTGCAGCACAGGCAAAATCAGTCAGAGATCTGAGAGATAAACTAACCTGATCTGTGCCTCTCTTTTTACCAAAAGGCTTTCAAGCGACTATCAGTGCCCCACACATGGTATGAATTTAAGGACTTTCAGACATTTCAGCACCCTGTGAATCACAAGCTTGCTCCAATTCAGTCACTGCTAATCATCTATTTTTAGTAGATGACAATGACAGTTAACTAAACCTTAGCAATTTTATATATTTGTGTTCAATATTGGTATGTTAGATTGTGGTATTTGTCAAAACCTGAAGCAGACTAATAAAAAGAATTTATACAGCTAACAAACAGAAAGAGGCAAGCAGTGATTTTAGTTAGCTAGCCACACCTAATAGATGTCCTAGGTGGCTTTATCCTCCTGTTAGCCAGTGTTAGCGGCAACATGAATGCAGACTGATGGATTGTAAAGTAGTTTTCTTGTTGATGCCCCCTTCCACCCAGCACGCGTATGCCCTGGAGCTTCTACATGATCAGCTGTATGAGGGAGCCAAAGCTCTGGACGTTGGCTCTGGCAGTGGAATCTTGTCTGTTTGCTTTGCACGAATGGTGAGCCACATATATGACGGGTAAACATATACAATTTCTCTTTGGTGTCAGTCTGATTTATTACAATGATTGACACGTTTATGTGTCAACCGATCAACATAATATCTGAAAACAATGTGTGTAATGAGATGGAATTCTTTGGTGAACTTATTGCCATCCCACTTTGTCCTTTACAGGTAGGTCCAAAAGGGAAAGTTATAGGTATTGATCACATCAAAGAGCTGGTAGATGATGCAATAACCAATGTGAAGAAAGATGACCCCAGTTTGATAACATCGGGCCGAGTGAAGCTATTAGGTAAGATTGTCTTGCATGCAAAATTATGGCATTTAGTATTTGCTCTGTCATCAGACTTTTTAAAAATTGTTTGACAGCTTTCTATATCTTATAAAACAAGAGACAGTGTAATGGCCATCAGTGGAGAAAACCGTAGAGTAGACAGCGTGCAGTACTAAATAATTGAGCAGTGGCTTTCTCTGTGGCAAGATTGAAGTGCTGCTACAATGAGGTCAACAGACACTCTGTTTTGTATGATTTTACAACTTCAGTCTTTCTGTATTTTCCACTTGTGCTTTTGTATGTCTGTAAATTCCAGTTTTGTAAATGTCTTGCTAATTGATTAAGTGAAATTAACATTCTCTGCCTACTGCTGTGTGTAATTAGTTGAAAATGGATTTCCATCTGATAGTGTTTGCAGAAACAGTTAATAAAAAAAAGATATTCCCAGCAGTGCAATAAAAGACGGCACAACAGAGACAAAACAGAAACAACATTCTGAAGATTGAAAGGTGTAGGCTGAAGCTTCAGCTTATTGCGCCCACCCTTTATACAGAACATAACTAACAATATTTCATGTGAAAATGTAACATCACAAGAAGAGCTTCTTTGTTTTTTTGGCAGATGTCAGACCAAATAAGCTATTTTCAGACACATTTTATGGAGCTGGGAGATTTATTAGTGTGCTTAATCTGTGATAACAATCTAGACACCATTGTCAAAATACTGTCACATTAGTCATATCTTATTAAGTTAGTGAGTGAAGATGTTGAGATGTAAGTTTGTCAGTATTGCTCAGCTATTTACAGTAGGAGTCCTTGCTTTTATTGGAGGCATTTTGTAGTTTAAATAATGAGGTGAAAATTGGCTATAGGTTTATCAGTAATAAACAGTACAGAATCACAAAGAAGAGCTGTGACAGCACAGCAACATGGGTGACTGACAGCCTGATGAGGACATCCATCAGCGTCGTGTTGAGTCTGGCAGCCGGTTAGTGATACCCTGTTGTGTGTTTCAGTGGGAGATGGACGAATGGGCTTTAAAGAGGAGGCGCCGTATGATGCCATCCATGTTGGCGCAGCAGCACCTACTGTCCCCCAAGCTGTGAGTCTCTTGGAATGCTTTGAACTCTGCTGATCAAGGCCACAGTGCATATTCAGGGATGAAAAAACACATTGAATGTATTTTGTGTTAAGAAGTAGACAGTCATTACATTTCTATTGTGCCTCTTGCAGCTTCTGGACCAGTTGAAGCCGGGCGGCCGGCTCATTCTCCCCGTGGGCCCGGCCGGAGGAAACCAGATGCTGGAGCAATACGACAAGATGGAGGATGGCAGCACCAAAATGAAGCCCTTGATGGGGGTGATTTATGTGCCTTTAACAGACAAAGACAAGCAGTGGTCCAGGTGGAAGTGACTTCCTTCTCCCCCTCCTCCCCCTCTCTCCTTCTCACAGTGGCAAAGGTGAAATGGTGTGGCTTGGAGCAGGCAATGGATCACAAGAGGCTGCATTTTGCTGCTTGTTGACATTTTTTGCTTCTTCCATACCATACCAAAGAGTTGCACGTTTCCTTCATTTTATGTTAACACCATAGTTTAAAATTGGTTCTGCCCAACTAATGCAGTTTATTCTGTTTGGGAACTAAACACGAGAGAAATAGCAGCAGTGTGAAGGCATATGCTTGGTTTTCAAGAGCATGACTGCTTTGTTAATTTAGATGCTTATTAGACAATAAAACTCAACTTCAATTTTTTATCTTCTCTGTGAGATGTAGAAAGAAAGCTACTGTTTGGCTTTTATCATGACAATGTATCTTCACATTTTGCATGGAATTGTAACTCTTAACTCTGTTTGCATGCCAGGAGGGCGGTTGTTTCTTGCAGGCTATCGTTGTCTTTTCTAACATTTACATTTCGTGTCTCACAGGGATGAACTTTGAAGAGGAAGGCAGTCCATAATCCACCTTTAAGTCTGAACCTGGAGAAAACTTGGATGGGGGTCAGCCCTTGACATTTTGTTCAAAGCATAATAAAACATGCTCTTTTTGTTTTACGTCTAACGAGGGACTAGAGCACCATGCTGATGACAGCCCTGAGGGGCTGGGAAGAAGGACTGCTTGAAGCTCAGCACAGAAATATTGGAGAGAGTTTTTTTGTTTTTCTTTTCAGGCCTGCATCCTCTTGGTTATGTCTTCTTTTTAACCGCTGGATTTTAGGTTTGTTTTTCTTTTGTGGTCTCACCATTTCAATTGCAATCAGAATTTTTACCACATTGCATTTCAGCAGCATCAAAGCTGAATGTAGAAGGGACACTGGACAACGAAGAAGAACGCCTGAGCCTTTTAGATAATTCACCTAGCTACAGTGTGTGTATGTGTGGATCATCTAACAGCAGACTTCTCTGATAAAATGTGAGCTTTCTTCCCCTGCCAGCAGTATTACACACATGCTCAGACACACAGACACACTGTCACTTACACAGGCAACACAACGGCTGATGTAACCCACACATCCTGTTTTATGTGCAGCACTCTTAGGTCATTCTACACAAAAAATAAGTAGCGCATCGGATCATACTGAACATACTCCAAGGAGAGCAGAGCACTAATAACACCGACACGCGTGCTTTCCACTTGGTGATGTGTTGCTTTCTGCCGCTGATTTCCATTTACAGTCTGTGCAGGCTCTTCTGGTGACTGACACTAAATGGGGTAGTCACTGCTTTGCCAAAATAAACTCCAACAATATAAAGCAAATGAATGTCTGTTTTCTTGGGGAAAAAACATGGAATTAAAAAAGCACATTTTACTTTGGATGATCTAAGTTATGGATGATAATTGGCTTTCAGTTTCTGGAATGGCGTATGAAAATAAAGAGATGCTTATGTTTTTGTCTTTCTTTTGTTATTTTTTTTGTGTATGGGCTGCAACAGATATTTTTTAGAATAGTGAAGAGTCCAGATCCACACAGGACAATCTCACATTCTGAAAATTTGCTCATCAAAAATAGTTTGTGAATATTTAAAATAATAAAATTATTTTAAATAATTAAATTAATAAAATAATTTTATTATTTTAAATATTCAAAATATTGAAATTTTAATTGAGCAGTTTTGTGCATTTATATATTTTTTTCAAAAATAACTAATGCACAAAACTGCTAGGAGAATAATAATTCCGGTAGAGAAACAGACATTGTTTTCATAACTTTTTCCTCTAAGAAAAGTAAAATTTAAAGATGGCCAGAAATGTCAATGTCTAGCAATAATTTTGAACAAAATAGGTACGAATTTATTAGCGGTCAGTGAATGATGTCAGTCATGCCTGTCTCTGGTATTTTAATCTATAGACAACGTATTGCTGGTTTGTAAATCTCTTTGTCAACATATATCACCAGTAATTTTTAAATATATAATAAACTTTAATATGCCACATGAAAGACAGCACTTTGAGGGAATACATCTGTGCAAATATATATGGTACATACTCCAGATATGTTTTGTAAGTGAAGAAAAATAGGCAGCAAAATAGAGACAAAAATAGAAACTGACCAACAGAATTTGCTATGGCTTCATATGATTCAGGCAAACATTGAGAATAATTAATTTGTTGATTCCTATGGTACATGACAGACACTCCAATGCTTTATGCGTCTGCTCTTCAGGCAGGTTAACTCCTGTGAAATGTACAGCACAAATATGGCACATTAGTGCCACACAGTGGCAGAAATACAACATATTCTGTGCAGCACTTGAAGGGACAATACATCACAAGTAAAAATGATATTAAGGTAACCAGTGTTTCAGGAAGGAATGAATTACAATAACATTGAAAAAACAGTTTCTCTTAATGCATGTATCAGTTTCAAACAAGGAATGTTAATATTTCATCACGGATTCATAGTCAGGTTTAAGACAACATAAATATGGATTCACAAGCATCTGAATATGTGTCATTGGCTGTGAAGGCGGCATCCATCAGCAGCAGATTTACTGTACCAGTCAGAGGGGATCAGTGTGGGAGTGTTCAGAAACATTCATGACAGCCGAGTGTTGGATGTTTCCAACCAGAAATGAGGATAAATTTGAGATATTGGGCTGCAAGAAATATTGAGTGCAAATTCAGAACATCCTGGATAAGGTCTTGGAGGACGACACCCTTTGTTGTTTCTCAGACCTCTGCCTGGCTGATCAGCTACAGGTACATGCCATTTATGAGGTAATCTGACTCCTCTGTGGTGAGAGGTCGCGCCTTCTTCAGCTTGTGACGAACAAGTCTGAGACGACAGCCAATCATGAGCAGCAGCAGAGCGGTGATGATCAAGCCGAGTGCCAGAGGAAGGATGGCGCCTGGAGGAGGGAACAGAATTACGTAAAATAAGGACGATGACTAGTCGAGCAGAATGTTGGACAAACAACAAAGATACAACAGCTACATGTAGACATACACAGTGGGTCTAACCTGACTCTGGGACCGGATGTCCTCCCATTACTGGAAATGGTTTTGAGATGGGGGTGTCACTCTCTGCTTGGCTCTGTGAGATTTTGGGAGCAACTTCAACAAAAATGCAAATTCAGCTTAGATTAGAAGCAGAGAACTATCAGCTCTGTGCTACTGATATGTGTTTGAAGCGTTGATGAATTTACCTAACTCAGTCTGTTTTGTGACTGGAGGGGCGACACTCGCTGGTCTGAAAGCTGGATCTAAAACGTGTTCATGAACATTAAAATTATTGTCATTTTATATTGTTGCAATTGACAAATTAGTTTAAAAACAAATAAAAATGAATGGAAGACAAGTTCTCACTTTTTTGTATACATTCACTGACACAATCAGATTCCTGGAGGAAGTTGTTATGGTTTCCCTGGCAACCACCGTATAGGAAGTGTTTGCATTCTCCTGCGTTTTGGTCATAGTACCAGCGGGGGAAGGTGCCTTTACAGGGTCCCACAACGGGTGCAGCAGCACATGGATCTACAGGGAAAGACAAACAATACACCTGCTTTAGGGAGGACATACTAAGATTGCTTCTCTTGTGCATTGTTGTAGTCGAGGTTGGAGAAATAGTGAAGTCTTGAGGGGTGTCAGTCCTCAGCACACTGAAACGATGAAGTAATATGCCATCATCGATTTAATTTTAAATCCTGAATTTTGAAAATTTAACTGATAGTTGGAAGCCTTATCAATAAGTAATCAATTAATTGTTAAAATATATCAAATACAATAGACATTCTTCCATAATCTAGAATTTTACTCAAACCAATTAGTGGATTTTTAAAATAGGTGATTCATTTAATAGTGGATAACTAACAGATGCAGCAGTACAGTGAATTGTTTTTTTTTAAATAAACACTAATGACACTGTTAATAAATAAGAAAGTTTATTGGTACTCTACTTTCAGCTGCTTTTCTCTGACACTGAACATGGTTGGTTGTTGGTAGGTTGTTTGGACTTTGGGATTATTTAAGAAAGCTCGATGATGAAATGAATCCTTACTTTTAGCCTTTGTGTCACTGATATAATACATATTACCAACTTCACCTACACCGGAGTGCACAGGATAAAGCCACCTAGACGATGTATCAACTATACATGTGTATATATGTATCAACTGGCCATTTCTTTTTACTTCTCTCTTTGCTAATTAATGAGATATCATCTTAGTTGGTGAAGCATTTGGTCATGGGGCTGAGCATTTGTGAAATAAAGAAAAGACTCCTGAGAATGCACCTCGGGAATGTAATACCTATGGTAAAATAGCAATGAGGGAAGAAGCCCTTTTGGTGATTCTCAGTCTGATTCAGGGATCAGATGGCGGAGGAGACAGAGGAGCTTTGTTCCAGCACTCAGAGGGGATGCAGGCACGGAGCTGCTTTCCCAGGGAATGCAGAGTGGCCCTGTGGCTTTGCCAGCATTTGGAGCTCAGTGCTATGACTCAATGTGGCTCCCTACAGGCTCCATCTGCTTCCATGTCCACCAACACATTACAACCCTTTCTGCATCTTCACACAATCGTACTACATTAGTGACACAGAGACCGGATCATATTGTTAGGCATGCATTTTAAAAGTAAAAGAAACAGTTGCAGATTTCAGCTGAACCATGCATTTGGAATGACCACTTTATTTTGTATCATCCCACTGCAGGGCAACATTTAAAGATGCCTCCCCAAACAGACTGCAGGACGCTTTAGGCAGAAGCACCATCCTACCGTGACTGACTGAAGCTCCCTGTTCACTGGGACTTAGTGGGGGAGCAGCATTGCTTCTGTCCTGTGGTGGTATGATAGAGTTCCTGGGTCCAGCTGGGAACACAGAGCCATCCTGGGCCTGTTCTGTCTGGGCTGCAGGCTGGTTAGGGTTGGCTGGATCCACAGAGTGGGCCACTGACTTTCGGCTGCCATCAACTACAAATAAACGGACAAAAAGCAATCAATCGTCAGGACGTCTAGGAGTATTTACTGACGTTTTCACTTCATTTTTTGTCAAGCGACTGAAATCCACTGGTTCAAATAAAGTAAGGGGTTATGAACTGCTTCTGCCATTTCCCTGCTCACAAAAGCATGCCATGATAAAAGAAAGTTTCTTACAGTTTGGGCAGAAGTCTTCATCGGAGCGGTCTGGACAGTGTTGTTTCCCATCGCAGGCGTAGGTGATGTCAATACAGCAGCCATCATCACACTTAAACTGGTAGTTGGAGCAGTGACCGGTACACACTGAGGGCACAGACAGATTTAACTACAGAACTCTCTCTCAGTTGGTAAAGAATCCATCAGGGTGAAAGACAGACTGGTGAGCATTCATACACATGAACCCAGACATCACAACACAGATCAGAACAAAGATGCATTTTGTTGAGTTTGTCACCTTCTGCTTGGTGTTTTGGTACCAGTACGGTGACAGAGACGTTGTCTGAGCTCTTCTGTCCTGCTGTGTCAGTGACCGTCATCTGGAAAGTGTAGACGCCTTCCTGGAGCCCGCTGATCTTCAGCAGCCCTGGATGGGTAGCCTTGAGCACACATACGAACACAGATTAGGTCTCTAATGGCTCTGATTTTAACGTTGAGAACAGAATTTGTTATGATCCTGCTCCAGCCTCTGCCCTTCTTCCTCCTTTTCTCTTTTTCCTTCTTTCTCCCATTGTTTCTCATCTGTTTGTTTTGACCTGTCTCTCTCTCTCTGGCTCCCTCTGTCTGTCTGTCATCTCTCCCTCCTGTCTTGCTCTCCCTGCTTCACGGATCATAGAATCACATCCATTCAGAGATTTTGCTCCCCTTCTGGATCCTGTTCTCTCCACTGAACCCTGCTACCTCTTGACTACCTCATCCCCCATGGACTCTGTTCCTCTCCCCCTGGATTCCCTGAGTTTGCTTCCCTGCCCCTTCTGTCTAGTTTTTCCCCTGATTTGTGAGTACTCTGTTTGTTTAGTGTAGTTGTAGTGTTTGGGTTTTTTCCTTTGGACTTTGGTGTTGGATTTGATAGTTTTGTTTGGTTTTGCATATTTCATATTTAGCGAGATTTGGTTTTCCCCTCAACCCTGGTTCCTGTTGTATTGTCTTAGCTTGTTTGGTTTAAATAAAGTCCTTCCCATTATTCCTCCTGTCTCCCTGTGTCTATGTCTGCACCTGGGTTCTCTGACTCCCCTGTAACAGAATTATCCGATTCCAGCATCATCATCCTCTTTCCTGGTATGAGTAATTTGTTTCTTCACTGCGTAATACATTTTCTGGAAAACTAACTGGGAATTTGTTAACTTGGCACATAGAAATTAGCTAATGCAGCAATTAACAAAAATCAAATTACTTTATCATTATATATTGGCAATAATGCAGTGAAACAGTCATGATCATTGTTTTATAGAATTGCTCACAGTTATCTCATAAATCCTGTGGTGTTAAAGGGATGGTTTTTGTACAACAAAATCAACTATTAACAGCACAAACTGTGTGGTTAATGCACCAACGTTGCTGTGATGTGTTCCCACTGGGATGCATTTTCTGTTAAAAGTATGAAATAGTAAAAAAGGTCTGAAGTTTAAATCTCGACATAAAAACAGGATACACTGTGTTGCATTCACTGATGGACGGTTTCAATCACTCTACAGTTAGCAACAGAGTTCAATACTGCTGCTTGCCATTTGGACATAATGCTTATGTTGACTTAAATTATGTAAACATCCAAATGCATTTCAGTCACTCTCGTCTGTGAGGATGATTAGTGACAACTCACAGAGCAAATGATAATGTTAGAGACATCTGATTCCTAAAGAGTAGAACAATAGAGTTGTGCTTGCGTATCTTCTTTCATTTTTATGCGTTTAGTAAACATTTATTTAACCAGGAAACCCCTTGGGATTAGAGTCTCTTATTCAAGGGAGACCTGGACAAGCGAGAGTCCCATTATAAAATTACAAAAGATGACAAACTCGAGCATGACAACACACATGGGACAAAGAAAAGCACAAAAACAACTGCCTAAAAGTACACACAAAAAAATTCCAGCTTAAGAACAGCGTCTGTACTCTTCAGTTACACATCTTTTAATCAGAGCCTTGAGCTCTCACAGGCAGATAAAATCATGTAGCTATAGTATGTGTTGAGGGTGCAAAAAGAGGAAAAGGCTGTTTCACCACGTTCAGTACAAATCCTGGGCAGCCTGTGCTGCAGCTGTTTAGATAAGTAAAAATGATGACAGCTGTTGGTAAGTGATTAAAAAAAATTACACAAGTTAGAAAGGAGATTAGCACTCTAGTACTACTTTGTAAATAAAAATATATCCATGCTGCTGTCTCCCTAGCCCTAATGAAGGTAGATACCAGATCATAAAGGACAAAATGATCTGTAGTGGAGCTGTTGCACACAGAATTTAGGCAGCAAAAAATGGAGGCAACAGTGCACATACAGAAAATGTCCTCGGTCTAAAACTAAATATAGCCTGCACAAGTGTTTTCCTCATTGCAAATTAGTACAGGCTCTATTTTGATAACAAAACCCCAAAATAACCTTCAGTTTTTTTCACTAAATAATAGGAACTCTGAAATCTTAATTTGCTCATTCAGTGTGTATTTCCGGTGCAGCTCGGTGGGACAGACTGCTGCAAATTACTGTCACTGCCTGAGGTTTAGGCTCTCATTCACACCTGGATTAAACCTGTATATTCTGACACCAGCATAGTACGTATAAAGCAAACGCTGACCTTCATATTAATGGCAGTGTCCCCTTTAACAAGGGTCCATTCATAGCGGCTGATTCCATGGTCATCCACGCTGTCCCGTCCGTCCAGCACGGCCCAGTCTGTGGGTAGCTGGATCACCACATCCTGCCCTGCGTCGCTGCGAGGAGGCTCATCCACGTCTGCAATAGCAAACCCTGGTTAGATGGAAGCTGTGCACCACATGCAAGTACACTCAAACTCTGAGTAAGAACAGAGATTTTTACACTGTACATTTTAAAACAAAAGATTGAACTAAGAACTAAGTGTTATTTTTATATGAATAATTAAGCTGCAGTTAGCACTGTCACCCCACAGCTAGAAGATCCGCGGTTTGCATCGCGGCCTGGACGTGGGATCTTTCTGCATGGAGTTTGCATGTTCTCCTTGTGCATGCGTGGGTTTTGTCTGGGTACTCCAGCTTCCTCCCACAGTCCTCAAAACATGCTGAGGTTAATTGGTGATTCTGAATTGTCCGTAGACGTGAATGTAAGAGTGATTGTTTGTCTCTATATGTAGACAGACTGGTGACCTGTCCAGGGTGTTCCCTACCTTCAACCTGTCAGCTGGGATAGACTCCACCCCCCCATGACCCTAATGAAGATTAAGCAGTGAATATATAATGCATAGATGGATAATTAAGCTGCTCATTATTTTCTTAGTCAAATGTTTTGGTTATTAATTGGCAGAAAATAGTGGAAAATACCTGTGGCAATGTCCTAGGGGCTGACAAACAGTCCAATAACCAAACATGAATGAGATACAACAGACAAATCACCAAATTCTCACTTTGGAGAAGTTGAAACAGCAGAGCAGGATTTGGGGTTTGTACCTTTCAAACTGATAATCAAGCAATCAGTTAATTTTCACCAGCTCTAAGCTTGTTATTTTACTATTTTAATACATGCACAAGAAAGACCACTTTTGTTTGTATTGTCATAAATACACCTGCTGTCGCTCTCAGTGTCCTCATCTAACTTTGCAACCTGAGAGGCAAATCATTAACCTGCGCTTCCTGCATTATCAGGATAACAAGAGGTCGTGGTAGTGGCTGGTTCTAGAGTTAAACAGAACTGTTGCTGGCATGCTGACAGAAAGGTTATTATACTGTCAAACTAAAGTGATGATGCTTTAACAATAAATAGGCAAGAAAACCTTAAATACAGACAAGCGATTGAAAAACTGCCACACCTTCAATGGGCAAAATTTTTTCAGCTTTCAGGGATCTGAAAAAGTTTCATGTATCAAACAAAGAATGATGAAGAAATGAAGATTCTACCTCCTTCGATCTGTTCTATAAATACATGAAAAGAAGTATCAAGTGAGCCATTGCAATATGGCCATGCACAATAACTACATATCAGTGACTGATCTGAGGACAGAGGTCACCTTCATAACAGAAGAATAACATGCTGATAAATGTTCACTAATCAGTATGAGCCACTACACACAAAGGCTGCAACTAGAAATGACCTCTCTAGTTAAAATCTTTACTCAATTAGGCAATTAGTTTGGTTTAAAAAAATGTCAGAAAATGTAAAAAAATTTTTTTTTTAAATCCATCAGTGTTTTCTAACGCCCAAGATGACAAAATGTTGTTTTATCCAAACCACAGACATTCAGTTTAGTGTTATAGACAATTAAAAAATTCAGGAATAATACAGACTTAAGAAGCTGCTGGAAACAGAGAAACTGGACTTTTTTCTTTAAATAATACTCAAACTAATTAATTATCAAATTAGTTGACAGCTGACAGCCAATCAATTAATCGATTAACTGCTGAAGATGTAAAATACACAACAGGAAAAAACTCAATAAGCCTTTTCAGTATGATCATGCACAGTAACTAAATGCCTTTCAGTGACTGATTTGAGGACAGCGTTTACCTACCAGTCTGAAAACAAAGTACAAGATTATAATTTATAACTTCTTTGTTATGGAAGTTAACATAATGATGAATAATATCCAGGGACCAATATAAGTAACTGCACATATGAATTATTTTGTATTTCACTGATGTGCTCGATCATTTTCATGTATCAAGTCTATTCTCTTGAAAATCCGCATATCAACAGGAAAAAACCGAGACACTTACAACTACTTATCTGTCTGCATTTTAATTTGATCAGTAGTATTTTAGTTTTATACTGAACCTTACACACTAAAACGAGGGTAACCCTGATTACTGATGTTCACCTTCTTATTTAATAATGGATTTCTGTGGAACTGAGCTGCTAACTAATGATTCCAGCTTTGTAATAACATGAATGAGCAGACATGCACAATAAAGACTGAATCACGGAGCAGCATCTGTGTCCTGTTTTGTCCCACCTTGGGTCTCGGCCGCCTCTGGCAGCCCTTCCCCGGGCCTCCTGGCCGCTCCTCCGGCTGCAGCAGCGACGTGTCCCTGCGTGCTGTTGGCGGTGCGGCTGTATGTGGTGAAGCCCTGCAGCGGGGAGAAGGAGCAGACATTTTTATTCCTGTAGATGCAGGTGAACAGGTAGCAGCTGAGGCTGTCCCCGGGCTGCCGCAGGTCCTCCTGCACCACCGCCACGGTGCAGTGCGGCTGGGAGCAGCAGGCGTGCAGGCAGTCCTTCCAGGTGAACACCCGGTCCGGAGCCAGCAGGAACGTAGCGCCCTGCTCGATGGAGGCCTTGGCCCGGATGATGCGCTCCCCGACCGCGTTGAAGTCGCCCACGCAGGAGTCCATCACATCGCCCACTCGGTACGCCTGGTCCTGCTGCAGCTGCTTGCGGAACTCCTCTAAGAGCTCCTCTACCCCTGATATTTTGGATTTCAAATCCGATATCGGCGAAGCGCGAGTGTCGACGCGTTTAGAGACGAGCAGCAGCAGAGCAGCGAGCAGCAGCAGCGGATGCTGAAGCAGAGCCAGAGCCATGTTGTTTCTTCTGCCTCCCACCGGCCTCCCTCTTAGCAGGTCCCGCAGAGGAGCGTCCTACATGGAAGATTTCTCCGTAACCTTAAACACTATTTCACATAATAAATGTTTCTAAACGAAGACTGGAGGAAGTAACGTTATGTCCTCTGACGATGCTAGAAATCTGCCGTTGTCATGGTGAGGAGGAGGCTGCCGGGAATCCGCTGACGTTACAGTGAAGAACAAACATGGCGGCTCACCTGTGCAGCTGTCAGCAGCTGTTCTTTCTGCTGCTGTTTTGTATCATCTATCCGTCCATCCATTATCTGTACACACCTAATCTTAACACATAGGGCCAAAGATCACACTCACTTTCACACCTTATCATTTAACTTGAACATGTTTTTGAACTGTGGGACGAACTGTTTGTATAAATTTAAGTTTTTTTTTTTTTTTTTTTAAAATCTGCAGTACACTACCGGTCAAAAGTTTTAGAAGACCCCAAACTTTCCATTTTTTATTGGAAATTATGCTTGTTAATGTCTCCTTGTACTCTGAAATGAAAGCATAGAACAAATAAACAATTTTTTAAAAAAAATCAGTTTAGAAACCAAAATGTATTCTAACCTTTTGATTCATCAAAGTAGTCACCTTTGGCAGATATAACAGCTAAACATGCTAGACCCCATTTGAGCCAAATAAATATATTTTTGTCCCAGTATTGAACAGGCTTATTTTCACATTCTTAAGCAAAATTTCATCATCAGCAGAGTTTGTGCCCAACAGTAAGCAAGGGCATTTTTCCCTTGATAGTGTCCATGGAAGCTGACATTGTGGACTCAGATTTGCATTGATTACTCCTGTGCCAATTCTGAAACACTTGCCCATCTGTTTTTCAGTTCGTTGCGCAAGCAGTGCACTGTTTGTCTTGTCGTTGTTGGAGGTCACTGTAGCTTGACTATGACTAGTGGTACTATGGCTCATTCTATACTGGCTGATCGCTGCTGCAACTGTGTTTCGACTGATTTCTGGTTGGTCACTGATCATTTTCCATCTCTGTGAAGTCTCAGATTTTTCAGTGACTCTACACAGCAAAATCTGTAGTGTTAATTTTCCAGTGTAAAATATTTTGAGTTAATGGGTGTTGATTTGGGTGTTGTTTTAACACTTGCAGTGATGAAATCGCTCTGGGGGCGGTGCTAATTAAGCGAGTTGAACTTAAACACCGCTGGCGGAGTTAAATATAATCTTGGTGGAGTTAACAAGCCACGCCCTATTTCAAATCGCGCATTTAGAGGGATGCAGGAGCTGGAGGACACCAGTCCATCACAGAGCTACACAAAGAAAGACAACTATTCATGCTCACACTCACACATTTAGAATTCTAGATTTACCTTCCATGCATGTTTGGATTGCAGGAAGAAGTTGGAGCATCTGCAGAGAACCCACCCAGGTCCAGAGAGAACATGAACTCCACACAGACAGAACCAGCAGGTTGGTGCTGTTAGCTGACTGTGCTAATCACTGCATCTGTGTCCATTTTTTTTCATAAAACATTTTAAAATCTTACAGGATGAAGAAACAGTGAGAGGAACCCCAGGATGATCAGAAATGGAAGAATTATGCCAAGATGAGACAACAAAAAGCCCCAAACAGAAAAAGAAGATTCAGACCAAGGAAAAGAAAGAAGAACGGCTTTGACTAATTCCAAAGGTAACCTTTCTGAATTGCAACGTCTCCATAGACACTGTTAAAGCTGTGAAAAAAATCTATATTCAGGTAAACTGTGTGACATCCTGATATCTTGAGTTATTACTCCAAATAAAAAGGTGGCTTTAAACAGTCTTCTGCATCATTTCGTTGTCTATTTGTTAACACTTGTAATAATTGTGTGTTTCACCTCAGCACAAACAGCTGGTGGAGAGGCTCTGCTATATTCCAGACGTCCCTCCTACTGCCAATGCTTTCCAGTTCTTCCTGGGGGATCCCGAGGCATTCACAGGCCAGACAAGATATATAATGCTTCCTGTTTTGAGTCTACTCCGTGGTCTCTTCCAAGACGGACGTGATCGGAAAACTTCCTTTAACTCATGTTCTCATATTTGTGAAATGTAAGTTGTCATGGAAGCATTTCCTTGCAGAGGAAAAAGAGATTATAGTGTTGTTAGAAAGTGCCACACTTTTTATTTTATTTTTTTAATTTAATATTTAATATTCTGAAGTATTCTTTAATTTCATTTTTAAGGTTTGGATATCTGTGAACAATTATTTGAACAGATTATAGATTCTGATATTGTTGTAAAGAATAATGTTGGAGATGTGCACTCATGTTGAAATAAATCCACATTGTAAAGCAACCCTCACTTAGACTGAATTGGAAATATTTTAGAAAAATACACTGAATTACAAGGCTTTACAGAACAGAGTGCTATCTTAGACTCATCATGTAAGGTTATAATTACATGGTTTTAATAATAATAGGACCAGTCTGAGGCATGAAACTCCAGAGCTGAAAATGAGTTTCACTCTGGCCCTGCTCTCCTCACATCGGCTACTCCTTAATATCCTGTCCATGAACACCACAAACAGGATTGCAGACAAGGAGCAGCCCTGGCGATGTCCATCACCCACTGGAAATGTGTCTGACTTGCTAAGAAAGCAAATGCAGCTCTACATATGGTTGTATAGGGACTGAATGGCTTGTAATAGTGAGCCCAGTATATCAAATTCCAGCCGGGGCCTAGTGAGTATCCCCACACCTCTCACTCTGGGCAATTCTGGAAAAGAAGACAGTCAAACCCCTTTCACGAGTTTGATTCCAGAACTCTTGCTGTGCATTTGGATATTAACATTTAAATTTACAGTATAAAACTGGTCATGTCTCAGCAAAAACATACCTGTAGGTCTACAGAAACAAGATGTCAAAAGTATTGGATATGTATATTAAATGTCTATGTGTATTAAATAATGGTAATTTTATTGAATGTTTGAAAATACTATAATTTACAGTCACTATGCCTCCTCCTGACAGGTGTGGTCAAAGGCATGATATAATCTCAGGAAAGTCTTGAGGAATTTCTTCAATTCTGACACAAATGTTTACTTGATTTCAAGGATGAACTGATTTGAGGGTCATTTCTCCTCAATTCATGAATGTCCCATGCCTGACCATCTTCAATTTGACTTTTTTTAAATTCTTATTTTTTTAAAGTCTTGAACATCTGGAGTCATAGGTAACATCAATTTTGAATGAAACATTCTTAAAGAAGCGTGGGGTCAAGTCAAATTTTGTGTTGTTTTCGTTGCACTAATCTGTGGGGCAATGTTTGAAGTCTTATAATTTGAGAATAATGTAGCACAAGTCCTGAAATTTTGTAAGTTTTTTATATGTATTTACATGCATATATGGAATTCAATGGTCCACCCCATCTTTGATACAATAATGCAAACCAGATATATGATGGTGCAAATTAACTCTTACAGTTGGCTCTTCTATTAAAGTGGCTACACTTTCCAAATGCTCAATGCATGTTCAAATATTGGTCATAAATGCAAAAAAAAAAATTATATTTTATGTTTTTTTTTTTTCTTATGAAGTGTGCCACTGACTGGCACCGTACTGTACATTTTTAAAGCTCCTATTGTTGCCAGTCACAGGGGGGAAAAAGCCTCTTAGAGTGAAAAATATACAGAGCTTAACAAATTTATCCGACCATCTGTCATCACAAATATTATAGAAATCTGTCAAAAACTTGTTTCAAGCTAAAAATTGTATTATTTATGAGGCAAACAACAAACTGGAAGAACTAACTAGTCCTTATTTGCATATATTCACCACAACTCTTAATATTTTGTGTGACCTTCTTTGGCCCTGATAACATTTTGCATTCTTGTTGGCATTGTTTTCATGTACTTTTCTCACATTCTCCTTTGTTATTGAGCTCTAAATAGTTTCTAGCTCCCAGAGACTTGCTTTGGATGAAACTTTTGTACAATTTATTTTTGAATGCAATAAATCCCAGATATTGACGTTGCTCTACTATTTTATATCTATTACAAACTGTGGTGTTGAATACAGAGTGCGTAACAGAGTATTAAGATCGAATGCCATCACTTTCTGAAAGTAAACAGTATTACTGCAGTATATTTTAATATTTAGTTGACCATCGTCTGTCATATACTGATATCAGACATGTTGTATATTCTTCTCACCCTGTACTGTCATTACATCTGGACTGTTACACAGCCACAGGGCAATATTTCTGTCAGTTAACATCCCCACTGATGCTGCACTCTTTTACTGATTTACTAGCCACAGCAATAAACATACTGTAACCATGACCAGATACTGCAGAAAGCAGGATTTTTAAAAAATACTGGATGTTGAAACACTGGCACTGAACATACTTTTGCCACTTTTGGTCATAGAATTGGGTATTTTGATTAAGCACAAAGTAATTGGCAGCAAGTGATACAGAGACAAAAGTTTTAAGATATTTATACATCAAGTGTATTCCTGTGTACTTGTCAACTACTGTAACTTATCTTATAGATGTCCAGAATACATAGGTGATGTATAAATACATTATAGTAGTAAAGACTGCTGCAATATTACAAAGTATATACTCATTGGAGAAATTATGTCAATTATATCAACATATGCTGTAAATGAATTGCAGCTGTGTGCAGTCATATTACCATATGTTATAAAGCATTTATTAAATTTTTATATGCTGCCTATAAACGCCAAATAGGGAACTGAAGTGTAACTAAATAATTACACTCTACAAAAGTATAAATGGAACATGCAAATGAGGTTCTATTCTGACTTAGAGAAAAAGGGTTTTAAAAATGCCACTATTTAGAAAGCTGAGCTGTTTAACTGGTGACAAATTGTTGACCAGAGTGAAGCCACACCCCCAGTCAGGGGTGGCTTTAAAGCAGTGGTTCCCAACCTGTTTGGCTTGGAGCCCCCCCTATAAGCTGCACTCCAGCCCCAGCGCCCCCCAGCCAGTAATTTTCTAACTGCACACAAACTAATGAATCAGGATGAACTAGGAGCCAACCTGAAGAAAGCGTGGAGAGAAGTTGAAAGGTCAAGGAGGTGTGGCCATCGAAGCAGCAAAGGATTTTTGAAGAAAGACCAAATAAATGTGTTTTAAAAATGTTTTATAGGTAGACTTGTGATGTCACAGTGAGCCTGTTACTCTGATTTTATCCAGAATGTAAAAATCTATTTTTTATAACATCACAGCCTCAGAGCAGACAAAGCTTGGCGGCCATCCTCAGATCTCTGGCGCCCCCCTGAGGGGGTGCAGACCCCAGGTTGGGAACCACTGAGTTAAACCACAAAAATGTTTGTCTTTTAATAACTTAATTATAAACTTTTAGTTTATGAAAAAATATTTTTGTTTTTAAGAACCATCAAAATGACACCATTTATCAGACCCAGAAACTATGAAAACAGAATGAATCTATGGATTTTCAACTTTTTGAAGGTCCTTGAACTACTTATGCTTTTGTTATGTGCCATACAGTGGGAAAACTGAATTAAATCTAGGCCTTAAATCATCAAAATCACTTTACTTTCTTTATGTCCCATTTTAAAATTATATTAATTTTATAAATTTTAAATTATACACATGTATGTATTCATTGATCCAACTGTCAAACAAAATTTATTTGAATTGAAAATAATTATCTATTGTGTCAAATATTGCTGTTTGACAAAAATACAATTAATTTGGATTAATTAATTACAAAGCCTGTAATTAATTAGACTAAATTTTTTAATGGCGTCCCACCACTAAAAAAAATACCAGGTTCATCATCTATCTAGTGATGGTTCTTTATCTGTCAAAATATATGTCTAACATAAAGCTGATACGCTGACACTGACAAGTGTAGAATCTTCAAACAAAAAACAAAAGAAAAGCTAGTCAACTTGGGAGAAAGTTGACGTAGAAAAAGTCACAGTTTTAAATGAAATATAACAACCTTTTTGTTACCTTAATGCCATTTTTCTCTTCTGTACTTTCACCACAAATTCCCCAAAAACAGTTTTTTAAAAAATGAAGAAATTTCCCTGGCCTTTGGACAGTGTTTTGTGTTCAGGTTTGCTAATGTGAATGGATTCACAGTACAGAAGATTTCCTGTAGTGAGCATATATTTTCCCACAATCCTCTGCTATATAAAGTAATTTACTGTTTAAACATTAATAATAATAAAAAGAAAAAAATCCTGTAAAAACAGAAAGGATGGTGAGGTTTTCAACTTTGCAACAGTCCCTGAGCAAATCATATGTGATGCTTGGTTCCATCGGGAAAATTCCCAAATTCTAAACTGAAAATTGTGATATTTCCGTAAAATCATTTCATTCTACATGACTCACTTAAAAAGTGTCCAAAAATATACTGTTCACACTGGATCCGATAACCAATAACCACATAACAAAATAATTGTAAATAATTGGCTACACTGAGAAAGAAAATGGAATGAAAGACCACAATCAGGAAGATTATGGTGAAATTCCCAAGTTCTTGCTTCAGACACACACACATGTAGAAATTCTTGGAAACATTACTTTGACTAGTTTCCCTGTGCGCTAAAGTTTTGAGTAATCAGGTTTAATATTACAGTAAGATTCTTCTTTACATCCCACTTTATACAAAGAGAAATACAAGACAATGCATTTACTGTCCAATACAATGAATTAAAAGTTGTGGTGCAGATCAGCTGTGTGCAAGTATCATACAGTATGTGCACATTAAATGAAAAAACAATGACACTGTTGGAACAACAAGCTCTTGTCCACCATATGAACCCTGTTCAGTACTAAAAACTACCTTCTGAGCTTTAGTTCTGATTAAATCAGAACCACCAGTGTTTGAACAACAACAACCAGAATGTGGTGCAGTGGTGCATTTACTGAGAGAAACAAACAAATGTAGAATTAAGGGCAAATTATATTTATTTACTGATAATGACTGATAATAGATTTTTTTTTGTTTTATTTTTATTTGGTTTTATTTTTTTGTTTTCTTTTTGTTTTTGGGAGGCAATTTAGAGAGTCCAATTAATCAATTTGCACGGGGAGAACACAGAACTGGCCACAGAAAACAGCCCACCAGAGGAGTGGAGCTGTTTTTATGAGGCTGCCGTGCTCTTCACTGAGCCCACCATGCTGCCCTGAAATTTCAGTTTTCTTTTATATATTTTTTTTTCTTTTCTTTGTTGGGGGCAATTTAGAGAGTCCAATTAGTTTGTGTTTTTGTGATGTGAGAGGAAACCGGAGCATCCCGGGGAAAACTCACGCGAACACGGGGAGAACACAGAACTCACCACAGAAAACAGCCCACCAGAGGGGTGGACGTGTTTTTTGTGGGGCTGCAGTGCTAATGACTGAGCCCACCGTGCTGCCCTTAAAGAAAGAGGGGGTGAAGGATAGAAAAGTGAAGAATGGGGGTGACAGATAGATAAATGGATAGATGGATAGATAGATAGATAGATAGATAGATGATAGACAGATAGATAGATAGATAGATAGATAGATAGATAGATAGATAGATAGATAGATAGATAGATAGATAGATAGATAGATAGATAGATAGATAGATAGATAGATAGATAGAGAGAGAGAGAGAGAGAGAGAGAGAGAGAGGAATCAGGGTGGAGAAGTTGGAGAAGGGCTTACTGATCCACACAAGATGTATTTGTGGAAAGCCTTTGTAATTCTTCTCTTGATGCGTTTCCACAAGCTCTTCTTCTTTGTCTTGACCTCAGTTCTAGTGTCGGCCTCTGAGCTCTGCTCCAATGATGTCGCAGTCGAGGAGAGAGTTGGATGAAGGACTTCATCTGTGTGGGTTATTTTGACGTCAGCATCTCCTGTGGGTATCATTTCGATGCCAGAGATTTTAGGTAGGCCGGTATCCACACAGTTTTTGGGTGATGTAACAGCCATGGGTGTAGTTGGTAATTGGACACTGAAGTCTTCAGATTCCTGCCACGATGTGAGAACTGGATGTTGGAAGTTCAAGTTGACATGTTCCTCCAACGAAACAGCAGCCCGGGAGGGAACTGAATGTTGGACGTTGAAACTTCCATGTTGTTGGTTGTCTATGTGTGTTAATTGAGTCCCAGCATCTCTTGATGGGCTCTGAGGGATGCTGGCAGCAAAAAATTCATGGTCCAGAACCTGTTGAGCATTGATCCGGTTGGACACATCAAGGGTCAGCATGCTTTTGATCAAGCTAATGAACATCTTCTGATCCCTGTGGTGGTCAGCGTCCTGCTTCATGTTTTGCTCTATTTCATCCAGAGATTTGAGTGTGACACTCCTGGTCTCGGACGCACAGAATCCATGTTCATGATAAACATCCTCTGGAGTCTTGAATGTCCAGCGTGAGCCGCTGTTGTCTTGGGGATAGAAATAATCACTAGTGTACCACCCATTGTCCAGGAGGTCATCCGGTGGCTGGCCTTGGGTTTCTACGATATATCTGAGCATATCGTAATGCGTATCGCCCGGGTACAGCCAGCACCCCATGGCCAGCTCTGCCATCACTTGACCCAGAGCCCAAATATCAATGGACTCATCGAAGGGTACTCCCAGTAACATTTCTGGAGCACAGTAAAAGAGTGTCCCTATACAGTCACCTTGGTGTAGTGCTGACACTGGACGTGCCAGGCCAAAGTCAATAAGTTTGACTTTCAATTGTTGATGACTGCGGTCAACCATGATGTTATCAGGTTTTAAGTCCATGTGTGTGATACCAATGGAGTGCAGGCTGGCGAGAGCTGTGGCCAGCTGATATAATATCGGCTTCAGCTCTCCAACGGTAAAGCCCCTGTCCTGCTCCTTCATGTAATCGCGGAGGCTCATATCAAGTAGCTCAAAGGTGATGCAGATATTTTCTTTGTCAAAGAAAAATCCGTCCCATTGGACGACGTTGCAGATGTCACGATCCAGACACCGCATCCGCTTCAGGACGGCAATTTCACTGATGGCCTGTTGCAGAACGCCTTCCTGGCCCTTGTTGACTTTGACGGCAACTGACTTCTGGGTCTCTGTATTGCGGCATTTTGCCACAACACCAAAGCTGCCTTCACCAAGAATTTCTTCCACCAAGTGGCAAGTGCCAAGTGTGTTTCCTTTTCTAATACTGAGGTTCTTAGCCATGTCGATGGATGGTATTCCAAAGGATTGTTGATGGGTGAATTTACCGAAGAATCTTTCTTTCTGCGCTGGTAGATGCTCTTGTTTTCAGCTTGCTTGTGGTTGCAAAGTCCTCTCACAGTGTGGCTAGATTGTCTGAGTTCTCTCTCATTTATACACTGTTGAGGGTGGCATCATCAATGATGTCATAATATTTCACGGGCTGATTGACTGTGACCTCACGTTCGGCCTTGCCTTTGATGTGGTTAGTATACAACCAATGGAGACACAAGCTCCGCCCACATTCCACCAACGGCTGAAAAGTTTAATAGAAAATAAAGGGCTTCAAAACTCAACACTGAACTTCCTCTGGTCTACAGCAATACACCCAATAAGTCTGCAGTATAATGTAGAATAATTTTAATAAAATAATTATTCGCTTATTGACTTTGATAAGCGGCCAGTGCTTCATGTGGCTTACCGGTAGGGTCGTATGTCCCTCCTCGGACTGTTTCGGTCCGTGCGCCCGTTGAAGGTCACAGACACACAGGCAGTGAAACGTTGTTGTGCTTGTCATGGCGGCTGTTGCCATTTCTGCCTGAGTCTAGAGAGATCTGACGCCGTTTCTCCGCTAGTAGTTGACATTTTGCGCCGACACTTTGGTGAGTTCAGTACAAGCGTGAGGCAGCTAGCGGTTATGCTAAACTGTAATATTGTTTACCGAGTTGACTTATGCTGAGTACATTAGCAAGCTAGCAGCGTTAGCCGAACGGCTAATCCACGTTTACTCGTGCTAATTGCGTTAGCCGACTAACAGACTGTTCTGAGTTGCTAAAAATGCGAGACATACATGTCCTGTATACTGGTGTATTTGTAAGACTGTTTTATATTCAGTGTAATGTGAATGTAGTGTTGGTAAACGCTGCTCAAGAGATAATATTAGTGCCTTATATGATCAGCACCACATTGTATTAGCTCCGTGAAACTAATAGATTGGATGCTGGTTTGTAATGGGTGGTTTGTGTTTTAATCCCTTTTCCTCATAAGCAGTTGTACAACTGAATTACAACTGACCAGTATGCTAATTTCTTTTCAGCTTTATTCTGTGGTCATTAATGTTGACAGGTTCGCTCGAAGCTTAAATGTAGTTTGACTGTGAAAATCTCGAAACACAGGAATTTTCTTCAGGCCTTCCAGAGAGTCCTAGAAGATTTGAGAACTTTGTATTTATCAGATGGTGAGCCTCAACCCATAGGGAATTGAAGCTCACACAGTTCTGTGGTCAGGATTTTCACATGCCCAACTGCTAACAGATCAACCAGGTGGTTGAGAACAGTGACATTTACAGACCTATTTATGTCTTTTTGCTGAATGTATCCTCTGGGTTTCATTGGGTTGTTAACATATCAAACCCCAGGTATTTTTGCAAAAAGTTTTGTGGCATGTCCATCATCTTTGGTACCCATCTTCTTGGCTTGTGCTGTATTTAAGATCTTCTCATAGTTGTTATTGTTACTGAACCCAATTTCACTAACTTCATATAACCAGTGGCATAGGATGGTGCTCCACTATCGGCCTCTGATTGGGAGAGGAAGCAATAACTTGAGTTAGGTGAGTGGGGAGGTGCTGAATATTTTATGTGGGAGGACAGAGAAGACACAAGGCCTCAGTTGTCATGATTTGTGGTAAGACATTTGTTGGATGTTTAAGGGGTAGCTCGTTCCACAAAAGTTAAGGTGTGCCTTTTTAACAGCTGTATGTCTGTGGATATTGCAGTGTGGCCACACAACTTTTATGGGGGGTTTGATTTCTTGTTGTGTGTGAGATGTCGGTATAGCAGGTATGCAGGAATGTATTGCAGGTGAACATTTTTTAATCATTCATTTAATTGTTAATTTTGTATCTATTGTTTGTGCTTTTCACAGTGACTGTTCAGATTTATTTGCTGTAGTTAGCCTGCCCGGCCTTGCAGGGCCTGTAGATGAAAAGATCTGAGGGTGTGCCTTGTGAGAGTGGACTAACTCCTTTTATTCTTGTTTATTTATAGGTCTCCCTCAGGTCCCCCTCATCCCACCTCCCTTGCAATAGACCACAGCAGCAGTTAAATTAAGGCCCAAGAGGCAGACATCCTGCAGCAGACTGAAAATGCAGAAAACCAGTTGCATGAATGAAATGAGAACATGAAGACTGCTCCCTAAAAAAAAATTGAAAGTTCTCAGCTGACCATGTGTCGTGCAATGACAGAAATGTCAAGATGAGTGTGAGGCAGAGGACAAGGACGCAGGAAAGGTGGTCCTGCCTGCATCTACAGTCTGATCATCAGGTGTGTATGACTCTGACTTCTCCCTCTCTCCCCTTTTCCTTTCTCAGTTGTTGTTGAGGAACGCACAACAGCTTAATAACTCATTTTACTCATCAGGCAAGAAAAGACTGGCAGAGCCATGAAGTCATAAAAGTTGTGTTTTTTGCCACTATGGCTAACGCAGTGGCTGCCTGAGCTGGTTAAAGCGACAACAATACAGCTAAATGATCATCATTCACTCGCAACAAGTGGTCGCATGTGTGATCATTTTGATTGCAGTCTTCAGCCCTATCTGTGTTGCCAGTGTGGACATTGATGCAAAGACTTCAGGCTCAGAAGATGACAGACCGTCTATCCAGCCATCACACCGAGAGCTGAAGGGGTGAAAGCGGAGGCCAGTTGTGGACCAGCCTATAAAGACATCGCATTGGGTGAGTCACAGTCAAACTGATGACAGTGTGGTGTTTGCTATTGATTACAGTGAAGCCAAGGTTAATGTGTATAAAAAATGAAGTTCCTACATTTACTAAGTATGTCATCATGACTCACGTCATTTGCACACATACAATGCATACATGGAGCCGACTTTATGACTACAGATACTTCTCACTGCACAGCACGTTTCAGTAGGCCCAGATGAACATTTTGATGAAGCCTGGAAGAAAACATACTTTAGAAGTAATACTTAAATACATTTCTGCCATTTTTTTTTAAAATTAACACCTCCTCGTGTCAAAGATCTGTAATGTTACATGTATGTCACACTGTTTGTTGATGGTGAATTTATTCACCATGTGTAAAAGTTTCAATCACTCTCCCCAGTGGGAGGTGTACTCTTATGTTTACATGTTTAAATATTATGCATCTCTATTAATGAATGTTGACAGTTGACACTGTGGTTTTTGCAACATTTGACTGAAAATGACTACAGAGCAAATCTTCGAAAATTACAATGAGCAATGAGAAAGTGACATTTTTTAGACTAACACAGTTACATGGTTAAATACCCTTTTCATGAAAAGCAGAGTTTTTGTGCAGTTTTGTGTGCTGCATCTGGTTAACTATCCCTGTTTTATTGGAGTGAGCATGAGAATGCATCATACAGTTTGTGGAGATCTGTTATTTACCACATTTGTCCTGAATTGCTGAAACCAAACACTTTCAATAATCTGCTAGACCTAAAAGTTATATCAGATTACTTTAGTTTGTAAAAATGAGAAAAAAAATGTTTGACATTATGTGCAGAATAATTAAAATGACTGTTGGGTTGTTAATTCACAGATAATATGTGTAATTTTACTGACTTTTCTTAGTTATTCAGCAATAGAATAGAAACAGAAAACTACAAGTTTAAATTTTTCCCCAGTGACTATTAAAGTTTAGGGTTAGACTATTTGGTCTGATGAAGCCAACAGTACCACGTCATCTGCAAAAAGCAGAAATGTGATTATGAGGTCCCAAAATCAGACACTCTCCTCCAGGCCTGGAGTGGCTAATTGGGAGGACTGGGACAATTCCCGGTGGGCTGGTCTGATGTTTGGGCCATGAGGGCCAGTGTTCACTCATGGCACTGGGTTGATCATTATGTCCCAGGGCCTCCACTGGCAACTCGTCTTTTTTTCTGCTTTTTCTTTTTCTTGCAGACGCACCCCGACGTAACACGTTCGTGCACATGGTCAGTGGCGTTTGAAAGATGAACATAGAAAGAGCAAGGGTGGCACAGAGACGGCAAGAATTAAAAAGAGGAAAGCTCTGGAAACAGACACAGCCAGATGTGCTGCTGACATTAGAAACTTTGTCACTAAAACACGTTCGTGGTTTGAAAAGAGGACGATGAAACGGTTGCAGCAAGATGTAGAACTTTGCAAACCGTTATCAAGTCAATGAATTGTGTGGCATCTAACGTAACGTTATATAATTTAAATAATAGTATGATGCTGGGAAACTTTGTCTTATGAACACTAATTTGCTTGATATTTGATAATGTGACGTTGTAAAGAATAGTGTTGGAGATTTGCCCTTTAACTCATGTTCTCATATTTGTGAAATGTAAGTTGTCATGGAAGCATTTCCTTGCAGAGGAAAAAGAGATTATAGTGTTGTTAGAAAGTGCCACACTTTTTATTTTATTTTTTTAATTTAATATTTAATATTCTGAAGTATTCTTTAATTTCATTTTTAAGGTTTGGATATCTGTGAACAATTATTTGAACAGATTATAGATTCTGATATTGTTGTAAAGAATAATGTTGGAGATGTGCACTCATGTTGAAATAAATCCACATTGTAAAGCAACCCTCACTTAGACTGAATTGGAAATATTTTAGAAAAATACACTGAATTACAAGGCTTTACAGAACAGAGTGCTATCTTAGACTCAACATGTAAGGTTATAATTACATGGTTTTAATAATAATAGGACCAGTCTGAGGCATGAAACTCCAGAGCTGAAAATGAGTTTCACTCTGGCCCTGCTCTCCTCACATCGGCTACTCCTTAATATCCTGTCCATGAACACCACAAACAGGATTGCAGACAAGGAGCAGCCCTGGCGATGTCCATCACCCACTGGAAATGTGTCTGACTTGCTAAGAAAGCAAATGCAGCTCTACATATGGTTGTATAGGGACTGAATGGCTTGTAATAGTGAGCCCAGTATATCAAATTCCAGCCGGGGCCTAGTGAGTATCCCCACACCTCTCACTCTGGGCAATTCTGGAAAAGAAGACAGTCAAACCCCTTTCACGAGTTTGATTCCAGAACTCTTGCTGTGCATTTGGATATTAACATTTAAATTTACAGTATAAAACTGGTCATGTCTCAGCAAAAACATACCTGTAGGTCTACAGAAACAAGATGTCAAAAGTATTGGATATGTATATTAAATGTCTATGTGTATTAAATAATGGTAATTTTATTGAATGTTTGAAAATACTATAATTTACAGTCACTATGCCTCCTCCTGACAGGTGTGGTCAAAGGCATGATATAATCTCAGGAAAGCCTTGAGGAATTTCTTCAATTCTGACACAAATGTTTACTTGATTTCAAGGATGAACTGATTTGAGGGTCATTTCTCCTCAATTCATGAATGTCCCATGCCTGACCATCTTCAATTTGACTTTTTAAAAATTCTTATTTTTTTAAAGTCTTGAACATCTGGAGTCATAGGTAACATCAATTTTGAATGAAACATTCTTAAAGAAGCGTGGGGTCAAGTCAAATTTTGTGTTGTTTTCGTTGCACTAATCTGTGGGGCAATGTTTGAAGTCCTATAATTTGAGAATAATGTAGCACAAGTCCTGAAATTTTGTAAGTTTTATATGTATTTACATGCATATATGGAATTCAATGGTCCACCCCTTCTTTGATACAATAATGCAAACCAGATATATGATGGTGCAAATTAACTCTTACAGTTGGCTCTTCTATTAAAGTGGCTACACTTTCCAAATGCTCAATGCATGTTCAAATATTGGTCATAAATGCAAAAAAAAAATTATATTTTATGTTTTTTTTTTTCTTATGAAGTGTGCCACTGACTGGCACCGTACTGTACATTTTTAAAGCTCCTATTGTTGCCAGTCACAGGGGGGAAAAAGCCTCTTAGAGTGAAAAATATACAGAGCTTAACAAATTTATCCGACCATCTGTCATAAAAATGAGAAAACACAAATATTATAGAAATCTGTCAAAAACTTGTTTCAAGCTAAAAAATTGTATTATTTATGAGGCAAACAACAAACTGGAAGAACTAACTAGTCCTTATTTGCATATATTCACCACAACTCTTAATATTTTGTGTGACCTTCTTTGGCCCTGATAACATTTTGCATTCTTGTTGGCATTGTTTTCATGTACTTTTCTCACATTCTCCTTTGTTATTGAGCTCTAAATAGTTTCTAGCTCCCAGAGACTTGCTTTGGATGAAACTTTTGTACAATTTATTTTTGAATGCAATAAATCCCAGATATTGACGTTGCTCTACTATTTTATATCTATTACAAACTGTGGTGTTGAATACAGAGTGCGTAACAGAGTATTAAGATCGAATGCCATCACTTTCTGAAAGTAAACAGTATTACTGCAGTATATTTTAATATTTAGTTGACCATCGTCTGTCATATACTGATATCAGACATGTTGTATATTCTTCTCACCCTGTACTGTCATTACATCTGGACTATTACACAGCCACAGGGCAATATTTCTGTCAGTTAACATCCTCACTGATGCTGCACTCTTTTACTCATTTACTAGCCACAGCAATAAACATACTGTAACCATGACCAGATACTGCAGAAAGCAGGATTTTTAAAAAATACTGGATGTTGAAACACTGGCACTGAACATACTTTTGCCACTTTTGGTCATAGAATTGGGTATTTTGATTAAGCACAAAGTAATTGGCAGCAAGTGGTACAGAGACAAAAGTTTTAAGATATTTATACATCAAGTGTATTCCTGTGTACTTGTCAACTACTGTAACTTATCTTATAGATGTCCAGAATACATAGGTGATGTATAAATACATTATAGTAGTAAAGACTGCTGCAATATTACAAAGTATATACTCATTGGAGAAATTATGTCAATTATATCAACATATGCTGTAAATGAATTGCAGCTGTGTGCAGTCGCATTACCATATGTTATAACGCATTTATTAAATTTTTATATGCTGCCTATAAACGCCAAATAGGGAACTGAAGTGTAACTAAATAATTACACTCTACAAAAGTATAAATGGAACATGCAAATGAGGTTCTATTCTGACTTAGAGAAAAAGGGTTTTAAAAATGCCACTATTTAGAAAGCTGAGCTGTTTAACTGGTGACAAATTGTTGACCAGAGTGAAGCCACACCCCCAGTCAGGGGTGGCTTTAAAGCAGTGGTTCCCAACCTGTTTGGCTTGGAGCCCCCCCTATAAGCTGCACTCCAGCCCCAGCGCCCCCCAGCCAGTAATTTTCTAACTGCACACAAACTAATGAATCAGGATGAACTAGGAGCCAACCTGAAGAAAGCGTGGAGAGAAGTTGAAAGGTCAAGGAGGTGTGGCCATCGAAGCAGCAAAGGATTTTTGAAGAAAGACCAAATAAATGTGTTTTAAAAATGTTTTATAGGTAGACTTGTGATGTCACAGTGAGCCTGTTACTCTGATTTTATCCAGAATGTAAAAATCAATTTTTTATAACATCACAGCCTCAGAGCAGACAAAGCTTGGCGGCCATCCTCAGATCTCTGGCGCCCCCCTGAGGGGGTGCAGACCCCAGGTTGGGAACCACTGAGTTAAACCACAAAAATGTTTGTCTTTTAATAACTTAATTATAAACTTTTAGTTTATGAAAAAATATTTTTGTTTTTAAGAACCATCAAAATGACACCATTTATCAGACCCAGAAACTATGAAAACAGAATGAATCTATGGATTTTCAACTTTTTGAAGGTCCTTGAACTACTTATGCTTTTGTTATGTGCCATACAGTGGGAAAACTGAATTAAATCTAGGCCTTAAATCATCAAAATCACTTTACTTTCTTTATGTCCCATTTTAAAATTATATTAATTTTATAAATTTTAAATTATACACATGTATGTATTCATTGATCCAACTGTCAAACAAAATTTATTTGAATTGAAAATAATTATCTATTGTGTCAAATATTGCTGTTTGACAAAAATACAATTAATTTGGATTAATTAATTACAAAGCCTGTAATTAATTAGACTAAATTTTTTAATGGCGTCCCACCACTAAAAAAAATACCAGGTTCATCATCTATCTAGTGATGGTTCTTTATCTGTCAAAATATATGTCTAACATAAAGCTGATACACTGACACTGACAAGTGTAGAATCTTCAAACAAAAAACAAAAGAAAAGCTAGTCAACTTGGGAGAAAGTTGACGTAGAAAAAGTCACAGTTTTAAATGAAATATAACAACCTTTTTGTTACCTTAATGCCATTTTTCTCTTCTGTACTTTCACCACAAATTCCCCAAAAACAGTTTTTTAAAAAATGAAGAAATTTCCCTGGCCTTTGGACAGTGTTTTGTGTTCAGGTTTGCTAATGTGAATGGATTCACAGTACAGAAGATTTCCTGTAGTGAGCATATATTTTCCCACAATCCTCTGCTATATAAAGTAATTTACTGTTTAAACATTAATAATAATAAAAAGAAAAAAATCCTGTAAAAACAGAAAGGATGGTGAGGTTTTCAACTTTGCAACAGTCCCTGAGCAAATCATATGTGATGCTTGGTTCCATCGGGAAAATTCCCAAATTCTAAACTGAAAATTGTGATATTTCCGTAAAATCATTTCATTCTACATGACTCACTTAAAAAGTGTCCAAAAATATACTGTTCACACTGGATCCGATAACCAATAACCACATAACAAAATAATTGTAAATAATTGGCTACACTGAGAAAGAAAATGGAATGAAAGACCACAATCAGGAAGATTATGGTGAAATTCCCAAGTTCTTGCTTCAGACACACACACAGTAGAAATTCTTGGAAACATTACTTTGACTAGTTTCCCTGTGCGCTAAAGTTTTGAGTAATCAGGTTTAATATTACAGTAAGATTCTTCTTTACATCCCACTTTATACAAAGAGAAATACAAGACAATGCATTTACTGTCCAATACAATGAATTAAAAGTTGTGGTGCAGATCAGCTGTGTGCAAGTATCATACAGTATGTGCACATTAAATGAAAAAACAATGACACTGTTGGAACAACAAGCTCTTGTCCACCATATGAACCCTGTTCAGTACTAAAAACTACCTTCTGAGCTTTAGTTCTGATTAAATCAGAACCACCAGTGTTTGAACAACAACAACCAGAATGTGGTGCAGTGGTGCATTTACTGAGAGAAACAAACAAATGTAGAATTAAGGGCAAATTATATTTATTTACTGATAATGACTGATAATAGATTTTTTTTTTGTTTTATTTTTATTTGGTTTTATTTTTTTGTTTTCTTTTTTTTTTTGGGAGGCAATTTAGAGAGTCCAATTAATCAATTTGCACGGGGAGAACACAGAACTGGCCACAGAAAACAGCCCACCAGAGGAGTGGAGCTGTTTTTATGAGGCTGCCGTGCTCTTCACTGAGCCCACCGTGCTGCCCTGAAATTTCAGTTTTCTTTTATATATTTTTTTTTCTTTTCTTTGTTGGGGGCAATTTAGAGAGTCCAATTAGTTTGTGTTTTTGTGATGTGAGAGGAAACCGGAGCATCCCGGGGAAAACTCACGCGAACACGGGGAGAACACAGAACTCACCACAGAAAACAGCCCACCAGAGGGGTGGACGTGTTTTTTGTGGGGCTGCAGTGCTAATGACTGAGCCCACCGTGCTGCCCTTAAAGAAAGAGGGGGTGAAGGATAGAAAAGTGAAGAATGGGGGTGACATAGATAGATAAATGGATAGATGGATAGATAGATAGATAGATAGATAGATGATAGACAGATAGATAGATAGATAGATAGATAGATAGATAGATAGATAGATAGATAGATAGATAGATAGATAGATAGATAGATAGATAGATAGATAGATAGATAGATAGATAGAGAGAGGAATCAGGGTGGAGAAGTTGGAGAAGGGCTTACTGATCCACACAAGATGTATTTGTGGAAAGCCTTTGTAATTCTTCTCTTGATGCGTTTCCACAAGCTCTTCTTCTTTGTCTTGACCTCAGTTCTAGTGTCGGCCTCTGAGCTCTGCTCCAATGATGTCGCAGTCGAGGAGAGAGTTGGATGAAGGACTTCATCTGTGTGGGTTATTTTGACGTCAGCATCTCCTGTGGGTATCATTTCGATGCCAGAGATTTTAGGTAGGCCGGTATCCACACAGTTTTTGGGTGATGTAACAGCCACGGGTGTAGTTGGTAATTGGACACTGAAGTCTTCAGATTCCTGCCACGATGTGAGAACTGGATGTTGGAAGTTCAAGTTGACATGTTCCTCCAATGAAACAGCAGCCCGGGAGGGAACTGAATGTTGGACGTTGAAACTTCCATGTTGTTGGTTGTCTATGTGTGTTAATTGAGTCCCAGCATCTCTTGATGGGCTCTGAGGGATGCTGGCAGCAAAAAATTCATGGTCCAGAACCTGTTGAGCATTGATCCGGTTGGACACATCAAGGGTCAGCATGCTTTTGATCAAGCTAATGAACATCTTCTGATCCCTGTGGTGGTCAGCGTCCTGCTTCATGTTTTGCTCTATTTCATCCAGAGATTTGAGTGTGACACTCCTGGTCTCGGACGCACAGAATCCATGTTCATGATAAACATCCTCTGGAGTCTTGAATGTCCAGCGTGAGCTGCTGTTGTCTTGGGGATAGAAATAATCACTAGTGTACAACCCATTGTCCAGGAGGTCATCCGGTGGCTGGCCTTGGGTTTCTACGATATATCTGAGCATATCGTAATGCGTATCGCCCGGGTACAGCCAGCACCCCATGGCCAGCTCTGCCATCACTTGACCCAGAGCCCAAATATCAATGGACTCATCGAAGGGTACTCCCAGTAACATTTCTGGAGCACAGTAAAAGAGTGTCCCTATACAGTCACCTTGGTGTAGTGCTGACACTGGACGTGCCAGGCCAAAGTCAATAAGTTTGACTTTCAATTGTTGATGACTGCGGTCAACCATGATGTTATCAGGTTTTAAGTCCATGTGTGTGATACCAATGGAGTGCAGGCTGGCGAGAGCTGTGGCCAGCTGATATAATATCGGCTTCAGCTCTCCAACGGTAAAGCCCCTGTCCTGCTCCTTCATGTAATCGCGGAGGCTCATATCAAGTAGCTCAAAGGTGATGCAGATATTTTCTTTGTCAAAGAAAAATCCGTCCCATTGGACGACGTTGCAGATGTCACGATCCAGACACCGCATCCGCTTCAGGACGGCAATTTCACTGATGGCCTGTTGCAGAACGCCTTCCTGGCCCTTGTTGACTTTGACGGCAACTGACTTCTGGACTCTGTATTGCGGCATTTTGCCACAACACCAAAGCTGCCCTTCACCAAGAATTTTTCTTCCACCAAGTGGCAAGTGCCAAGTGTGTTTCCTTTTCTAATACTGAGGTTCTTAGCCATGTCGATGGATGGTATTCCAAAGGATTGTTGATGGGTGAATTTACCGAAGAATTTCTTTCTGCGCTGGTAGATGCTCTTGTTTTCAGCTTGCTTGTGGTTGCAAAGTCCTCTCACAGTGTGGCTAGATTGTCTGAGTTCTCTCTCATTTATACACTGTTGAGGGTGGCATCATCAATGATGTAATATATTTCACGGGCTGATTGACTGTGACCTCACGTTCGGCCTTGCCTTTGATGTGGTTAGTATGCAACCAATGGAGACACAAGCTCCGCCCACATTCCACCAACGGCTGAAAAGTTTAATATAGAAAATTAAAGGGCTCAAAACTCAACACTGAACTTCCTCTGGTTACAGCAATACACCCAATAAGTCTGCAGTATAATGTAGAATAATTTTAATAAAATAATTATTCGCTTATTGACTTTGATAAGCGGCCAGTGCTTCATGTGGCTTACCGGTAGGGTCGTATGTCCCTCCTCGGACTGTTTCGGTCCGTGCGCCCGTTGAAGGTCACAGACACACAGGCAGTGAAACGTTGTTGTGCTTGTCATGGGGCTGTTGGCATTTCTGCCTGAGTCTAGAGAGATCTGACGCCGTTTCTCCGCTAGTAGTTGACATTTTGCGCCGACACTTTGGTGAGTTCAGTACAAGCGTGAGGCAAGTAGCGGTTATGCTAAACTGTAATATTGTTTACCGAGTTGACTTGTGCTGAGTACATTAGCAGCTAGCAGCGTTAGCCGAACGGCTAATCCACGTTTACTCGTGCTAATTTGCGTTAGCCGACTAACAGACTGTTCTGAGTTGCTAAAAATGCGAGACATACATGTCCCTGTATACTGGTGTATTTGTAAGACTGTTTATATTCAGTGTAATGTGAAGTGTAGTGTTGGTAAACGCTGCTCAAGAGATAATATTAGTGCCTTATATGTCAGCACACATTGTATTAGCTCCGTGAAACTAATAGATTGGATGCTGGTTTTGTAATGGGTGGTTTGTGTTTTAATCCCTTTTTCCTCATAAGCAGTTGTACAACTGAATTACAACTGACCAGTATGCTAATTTCTTTTCAGCTTTATTCTGTGGTCATTAATGTTGACAGGTTCGCTCACGAAGTTAAATGTAGTTTGACTGTGAAAATCTCGAAACACAGGAATTTTCTTCAGGCTTCCAGAGAGTCCCTAGAAGATTTGAGAACTTTGTATTTATCAGATGGTGAGCCTCAACCCATAGGGAATTGAAGCTCACACAGTTCTGTGGTCAGGATTTTCACATGCCCAACTGCTAACAGATCAACCGGTGGTTGAGAACAGTGACATTTACAGACCTATTTATGTCTTTTTGCTGAATGTATCCTCTGGTTTCATTGGGTTGTTAACATATCAAACCCCAGGTATTTTTGCAAAAAGTTTTGTGGCATGTCCATCATCTTTGGTACCCATCTTCTTGGCTTGTGCTGTATTTAAGATTTCTCATAGTTGTTATTGTTACTGAACCCAATTTCACTAACTTCATATAACCAGTGGCATAGGATGGTGCTCCACTATCGGCCTCTGATTGGGAGAGGAAGCAATAACTTGAGTTAGGTGAGTGGGGAGGTGCTGAATATTTTATGTGGGAGGACAGAGAAGACACAAGGCCTCAGTTGTCATGATTTGTGGTAAGACATTTGTTGGATGTTTAAGGGGTAGCTCGTTCCACAAAAGTTAAGGTGTGCCTTTTTAAACAGCTGTATGTCTGTGGATATTGCAGTGTGGCACACAACTTTTATGGGGGTTTGATTTCTTGTTGTGTGTGAGATGTCGGTATAGCAGGTATGCAGGAATGTATTGCAGGTGAACATTTTTTAATCATTCATTTAATTGTTAATTTTGTATCTATTGTTTGTGCTTTTCACAGTGACTGTTCAGATTTATTTGCTGTAGTTAGCCTGCCCGGCCTTGCAGGGCCTGTAGATGAAAAGATCTGAGGGTGTGCCTTGTGAGAGTGGACTAACTCCTTTTATTCTTGTTTATTTATAGGTCTCCCTCAGGTCCCCTCATCCCACCTCCCTTGCAATAGACCACAGCAGCAGTTAAATTAAGGCCCAAGAGGCAGACATCCTGCAGCAGACTGAAAATGCAGAAAACCAGTTGCATGAATGAAATGAGAACATGAAGACTGCTCCCTAAAAAAAATTGAAAATTCTCAGCTGACCATGTGTCGTGCAATGACAGAAATGTCAAGATGAGGGTGAGGCAGAGGACAAGGACGCAGGAAAGGTGGTCCTGCCTGCATCTACAGTCTGATCATCAGGTGTGTATGACTCTGACTTCTCCCTCTCTCCCCTTTTCCTTTCTCAGTTGTTGTTGAGGAACGCACAACAGCTTAATAACTCATTTTACTCATCAGGCAAGAAAAGACTGGCAGAGCCATGAAGTCATAAAAGTTGTGTTTTTTTGCCACTATGGCTAACGCAGTGGCTGCCTGAGCTGGTTAAAGCGACAACAAATACAGCTAAATGATCATCATTCACTCGCAACAAGTGGTCGCATGTGTGATCATTTTGATTGCAGTCTTCAGCCCTATCTGTGTTGCCAGTGTGGACATTGATGCAAAGACTTCAGGCTCAGAAGATGACAGACCGTCTATCCAGCCATCACCCCGAGAGCTGAAGGGGTGAAAGCGGAGGCCAGTTGTGGACCAGCCTATAAAGACATCGCATTGGGTGAGTCACAGTCAAACTGATGACAGTGTGGTGTTTGCTATTGATTACAGTGAAGCCAAGGTTAATGTGTATAAAAAATGAAGTTCCTACATTTACTAAGTATGTCATCATGACTCACGTCATTTGCACACATACAATGCATACATGGAGCCGACTTTATGACTACAGATACTTCTCACTGCACAGCACGTTTCAGTAGGCCCAGATGAACATTTTGATGAAGCCTGGAAGAAAACATACTTTAGAAGTAATACTTAAATACATTTCTGCCATTTTTTTTTTTTAAATTAACACCTCCTCGTGTCAAAGATCTGTAATGTTACATGTATGTCACACTGTTTGTTGATGGTGAATTTATTCCCCATGTGTAAAAGTTTCAATCACTCTCCCCAGTGGGAGGTGTACTCTTATGTTTACATGTTTAAATATTATGCATCTCTATTAATGAATGTTGACAGTTGACACTGTGGTTTTTGCAACATTTGACTGAAAATGACTACAGAGCAAATCTTCGAAAATTACAATGAGCAATGAGAAAGTGACATTTTTTAGACTAACACAGTTACATGGTTACATACCCTTTTCATGAAAAGCAGAGTTTTTGTGCAGTTTTGTGTGCTGCATCTGGTTAACTATCCCTGTTTTATTGGAGTGAGCATGAGAATGCATCATACAGTTTGTGGAGATCTGTTATTTACCACATTTGTCCTGAATTGCTGAAACCAAACACTTTCAATAATCCGCTAGACCAGTGGTTCTTAACCTTGTTGGAGGTACTGAACCCCACCAGTTTCATATGCGCATTCACCGAACCCCTCTTTATTGAAAAATAAAATATGATTTTTTTCAAATTCAAGACATAGTTATATGTTTTACTGGTGTACAAAATGAGCCGTGCATTAACTTCACTTGTGTTCTTGTATTCCCCATCTCCATGCAGCTTAAGGAAGTGTTCCTTTAGTTTTGCCGGTGCTAGACTAGAATTGCTTAACTTGGCATTGCAAATCATGCAGATAGGACGCTGACTCCCATCACATTCCGTTATACATGTGAGTCCATGTTGTACATATTCGTCCGACCACTTTCTTTTTTTGCTCAACATAGTTAGTATGGATTAAAATATTAAGAAAGAAATCACACAACGTACCATCACGACAGTCACAAGTCAACTACTGAGCACACCAAATTCCCTGCAGCACAGATTTGGCCAAGCAATGTAGCGTGATCACCTGCAGCCAGTGATGGCCAAGCGGGGCATGTCATCACGAATCATATGAGTCGGGTGTGTGTCTTGACCTCCGTCGAACCCCTGAGACTGACTCACCGAACCCCTAGGGTTCGATCGAACCCAGGTTGAGAACCACTGCGCTAGACCTAAAAATTAGAAAAAAATTGTTTGACATGGGCAGAATAATTAAAATGACTGTTGGGTTGTTAATTCACAGATAATATGTGCAATTTTACTGACTTTTCTTAGTTATTCAGCAATAGAAACAGAAAACTACAAGTTTAAATTTTTCCCCAGTGAATATTAGTCAAAATGACAGATAGACTCTGGCATCAACCAAAGCTCTTTCAGGGTGGAGGATGGACAATTTATTGACCTAAAATCTGCTTTGTTTCATTGTGTGTTTTAATGCTGAGACTTTGACAAGTCTAAGAATTTACTGATACACTGACAGCGTTACATCAAAGTTTGGGGTGTGTTCAAGATAGCAGTAATGATGTCTATCACTGTCAGCTGTAATATTAATGTGAGGCAGACTTTGTAGGAGACAGTTCCTGTGATTCCTAAAACAAACTTTCAAAACATACACACGATTCACTTCAGTTGTGTTGATTTCATATCCACAGAAAATGAAGGGAATATTAGAAGAAAGTTGATAGTTGTTAACTTTGTCATCTGACCTGACTGCTCTGACAGAGAGATAAAAAGAACGCTTGCAGCTGAACACTGCCCTGAGTCCTAGCTACCCATGCATCCTGCACATGAGTGCTTTTAGCTGCCCTCTGAGCACCAGGGACGAGGGCCAGATTTCTGGGAGCTAAAACTGGGAAGAGGTAAGTATTTGTGGTATGGTCTCCTCACTACCAGAGTGGGGTCCCAGCTTGCTGGATCCCTCTCCACAACCTGGCTCCTCCATACCTCACTGAACTCCTGCACTGACACACTCTCACCCACACCCTCCACTCTGCTGATGCTGGCCTCCTGTCACCCTCCATCTGGACCAAGTACCAGACCTGGGGACATGGAGCTTTCTCCACTTACCAGAAGCATCAGAGAGTCCTCCTCTCACACTCCCTATTCAAGAAATCCATAAGGACACATCTTTGCAACCCTGCCTACAAGTCATAATCCATTTTCCAGATGCTGCTTCGACGTTAAAAAAATTTTTTTTTTGAATTTTTTTTTCTACTTTGTGAAACATCTTTGAGTGTCTTGAAAAGCACTTTGTAAGTATTATATAGGGAAAAAGATGAGTTTCATATATGCTGATTTTATACTTTTCATGCTGTTGGCTGCCTGATTGATACTTTAAAGATACTGTCAGCTGCCAAACATGCTCCCTAAAAAATACTATTGTGTCCTTTTATATTAACCTAGACCAGATTCTGCTGTGTTGTTTTCTTTGTTTTCTTGCAGCACTGATGTTGGATGACTCGAGGACACAAAATAAAAAGACGACTGAAAAGAGGGCCCCGGCAGAAGAGACAAATGAGACACAGCTCCAGAAGTCACATGACGATGAGGGGCTGAGTTTACCAAGTGAATGAGCTATTGTCTGCTTACACAAGTACTTAGTTTACAGCATATAGTTGTCTGTAGAAATATGATTTATGTGAGACTCAATCAACAATGTATCTGTGTGTGTTTTTCCTTCACAGCCCCCTCCTAAACCCCAAACATTTTAAAATAGGAAGTAGGGAAGAGTCCTTAAAGATGAAATAGAAAATGAGACACATCACCCAGATATGAGAAGAAATGACGTAAACTGACCCAGGATCAGCATATTACATGTCTGGCAGCTCAACTAACACCAGATAACTTGATGAAGTAAACTGGATCATGAGATATTTCATGTTAATATTAGCATATGCATTTATCCGGCTAAAATGCAATTATCTCTGAATTAATGAATGTTTTTTCTGTGTTTTTGTTTTCTGTGTAGGTTTGCTTTCTCCAAGACCCTCAACAATCACAAGGATCAGATCAGGACAGGGAGCCAGATGAAGGACAGCCACAGGATAGGAATCCCCATTTCGGAGCATGAGATGTGGAAAGAATTCTTATTATTACATGAATGGTGAGACAAAAATGAAATCTAATTCATTCGTGTGTTACTATTTTGTGTATCTTGTGCTCCATATCAAGAGGCGTCGTTAGCTGTTCCTGTTTTATCTCATAGAGGGATGCAGGAGCTGGAGGACACCAGTCCATCACAGAGCTACACAAAGAAAGACAACTATTCATGCTCACACTCACACATTTAGAATTCTAGATTTACCTTCCATGCATGTTTGGATTGCAGGAAGAAATTGGAGCATCTGCAGAGAACCCACCCAGGTCCAGAGAGAACATGAACTCCACACAGACAGAACCAGCAGGTTGGTGCTGTTAGCTGACTGTGCTAATCACTGCATCTGTGTCCATTTTTTTTCATAAAACATTTTAAAATCTTACAGGATGAAGAAACAGTGAGAGGAACCCCAGGATGATCAGAAATGGAAGAATTATGCCAAGATGGGACGACAAAAAGCCCCAAACAGAAAAAGAAGAGTCAGACCAAGGAAGAGAAAGAAGAACGGCTTTGACTAATTCCAAAGGTAACCTTTCTGAATTGCAATGTGTCCATAGACACTGTTTAAGCTGTGAAAAAAATCTATGTTCAGGCAAACTGTGTGACATCCTGATATTTTGGTTATTACTTCAAATAAAAAGGTGGCTTTAAACAGTCTTCTGCATCATTTCATTGTCTATTTGTTAACACTTATAGTAATTGTGTGTTTCACCTCAGCACAAACAGCTGGTGGAGAGGCTCTGCTACATTCCAGACGTCCCTCCTACTGCCAATGCTTTCCAGTTCTTCCTGGGGGATCCCGAGGCATTCACAGGCCAGACAAGATATATAATGCTTCCTGTTTTGAGTCTACTCCGTGGTCTCTTCCAAGACGGACGTGAAAGCTCCGTGAAACTAATAGATTGGATCAGTGGTTCGGTGAGTCAGTCTCGGGTTCGACGGAGGTCAAGACACACACCCGACTCATATGATTCGTGATGACATGCCCCGCTTGGCCATCACTGGCTGCAGGTGATCACGCTACATTGCTTGGCCAAATCTGTGCTGCAGGGAATTTGGTGTGCTCAGTAGTTGACTTGTGACTGTCGTGATGGTACGTTGTGTGATCTCTTTCTTAATATTTTAATCCATACTAACTATGTTGAGCAAAAAAAGAAAGTGGTCGGACGAATATGTACAACATGGATTCACATGTACAAAACCCAAAACCAGTGAAGTTGGCACGTTGTGTATAGCGTAAATAAAAACAGAATACAATGATTTGCAAATCCTTTTCAATTTATATTCAACTGAATACACTGCAAAGACAAGATATTTAATGTTCAAACTGAGAAACTTTCTTTTTTTTGCAAATAATCATTAACTTAGAATTTAATGGCAGCAACACATGGCAAAAAAGTTGGCACAGGGGCATTATTACTACTGTGTTACATCACCTTTCCTTTTAATAACACTCAGTAAACGTTTGGGAACTGAGGAGACCAATTTTTGAAGCTTTTCAGGTGGAATTCTTTCCCATTCTTGCTTGATGTACAGCTTAAGTTGGTCAACAGTCCGGGGTCTCCGTTGTCGTATTTTACGCTTCATAATGCGCCACACGTTTTCAATGGGAGACAGGTCTGGACTACAGGCAGGCCAGTCTAGTACCCGCACTCTTACTACGTAGCCACGCTGTTGTAACACGTGCAGAATGTGGCTTGGCATTGTCTTGCTGAAATAAGCAGGGGCGTCCATGAAAAAGACGTTGCTTGGATGGAGCATATGTTGCTCCAAAACCTGTATGTACCTTTCAGCATCAATGATGCCTTCACAGATGTGTAAGTTACCCATGCCTTGGGCACTAATACACCCCCATACCATCACAGATGCTGGCTTTTGAACTTTGCGCCTATAACAGTTCGGGTGGTTCTTTTCCTCTTTGGTCCGGAGGACACGACGTCCACAGTTTCCAAAAACAATTTGAAATGTGGACTCGTCAGACCACAGAACACTTTTCCACTTTGCATCAGTCCATCTTAGATGAGCTCGGGCCCAGCGAACCCGGTGGCGTTTCTGGGTGTTGTTGATAAATGGCTTTTTCTTTGCATAGTAGAGTTTTAACTTGCACTTACAGATGTAGCGACGAACTGTAGTTCCTGACAGTGGTTTTTTGAAGTATTCCTGAGCCCATGTGGTGATATCCTTTATACACCGATGTCGGTTTTTGATGCAGTACTGCCTGAGGGATCGAAGGTCACGGGCATTCAATGTTGGTTTTCGGCCTTGCCGCTTACGTGCAGTGATTTCTCCTGATTCTCTGAACCTTTTGATATTACGGACCGTAGATGATGAAATCCCTAAATTCCTTGCAATAGCTCGTTGAGAAATGTTGTTCTTAAACTGTTCGACAATTTGCTCACGCATTTGTTTACAAAGTGGTGACCCTCGCCCCATCCTTGTTTGTGAATGACTGAGCATTTCAGGGAAGCTGCTTTTATACCCAATCATGGCACCCACCTGTTCCCAATCAGCCTGTTAACCTGTGGGATGTTCCAAATAAGTGTTTGATGAGCATTCCTCAACTTTCTCAGTCTTTTTTGCCACTTGTGCCAGCTTTTTTGAAACATGTTGCAGGCATCAAATTCCAAATGAGCTAATATTTGCAAAAAATAGCAAAGTTTACCAGTTCGAACGTTAAGTAACTTGTCTTTGCAGTATATTCAACTGATTATAGGTTGAAATGGATTTGCAAATCATTGTATTCTGTTTTTATTTACAATTTACACAACGTGCCAACTTCACTGGTTTTGGGTTTTGTATAACGGAATGTGATGGGAGTCAGCGTCCTATCTGCATGATTTGCAATGCCAAGTTAAGCAATTCTAGTCTAGCACCGGCAAAACTAAAGGAACACTTCCTTAAGCTGCATGGAGATGGGGAATACAAGAACACAAGTGAAGTTAATGCACGGTTCATTTTGTACACCAGTAAAACATATAACCATGTCTTGAATTTGAAAAAAATCATATTTTATTTTTCATTAAAGAAGGGTTCGGTGAATGCGCATATGAAACTGGTGGGGTTCAGTACCTCCAACAAGGTTAAGAACCACTGCCATAGACTGTATATAATGGTATTCACGCAGCTAATCAACGTCAGGCGTCCTTATGTGCAGCCACCGTTGTTGTCATAGATATGAATCAGTAGATAGGACACTCCCCTTTGAACTGCGTGCTACAGCGAGGCTAAGCTAGTGGGGGCAAAGTTTCAGTGCATTCCGTTGATGTAGAAGGCGTGAAAACGGAAACAAGAAGTATGCCGGCTCACTGTGCAGCATACAATTACACACTGCATTGTACGATTGAGACAAGGAAGCTTGGAATGACTTTTCATAGGTAAGAATAGTTTTTGGCTCTTTTTTCATTATGAAATCTTGTTGAGAGCTTCCAGTCTATGAGAGCTAACTAGTTAGCCACTAGCAAAACGCTAAGGCGAGCTAGCAGCTTGACAACCAAATACCAGACGATTAATAGTAGCTGTAGTATAGTTGTACAAGCAGTAGTAGTAATACTAAAAGTACAAGCAGCAGTAGTAGTATAAACAGTCAGAGTCATAGAAGTAGTATCAGCATTTGTAATAGTATTACAAGTTGTAGTAGTGTAGTGGTAAAAGCCCAATAATCATTATGTGTGATCTTAAAAAGTGTCATCAATGTCAATAATCTATAATATGTAATCCCCAATCAGTTATTAATAGTAGTAGGTAGCTTCTGAGCATTAAGCACACGAACACCTGTGTACACAGACGTACAGGTCACTGTGACCTGTGCCAGTTTGGTATGTGTTGTTTTCATCACCTAAGTGCTTAGCAGGTGCTGTGCTCATTACGGTGCCTGGTGCTACCTGCTCCAGTATACACGTTTCTACTTTTTGTCATTAAAATGGTATGATGATGAGACTGTGACCAAGAGATGCCCTGATGAAGGTCTGATGTACCCTGATGATGCGCTCCTGGGTCAGTGTGACCTGGGTCAGTGTAACCCAATGTACCTAAGAAAAGATATGTACAGTAAAAAGATGAATAAAGAGGGTTGATGAGGATGGGCATGGAGCCAGAGAGGGGAGGGCTACCTCCACCTGGCAAAACTGCCCATCCCTCATTATTTTTTGGAAAGTACCAAACAGACCAGACACCATTAGAATCGAAACCAGTGATATAATGGTGTCAAACGAAGGAGGCCTGTCACAAAAGAAGGATGGGCCTGGGGCGTGGAAAACCCCCAGGACCAAAAAGTATAAAAGCCAGTGCCTCAGGTGGGGTCTTCAGACATACCCTGGGATATCTCTCAGTGTGTTCGACCTGTACGTGGAGGAATAAAACACATCTTCTTTGAATCTGAAGATTGAATCTTAGACTCTTTTCTGCCTTTATTGGAGAGACTTAGGCAGTTATTATTTTTGGACTTGTAAACTCTTTAGACAAGCAGAACTGAAGAACTCTCAAGTTGTGAAGACATTTTTCCACAACAGTAGCAGTGCCAGTATCAGCAGCAGTAGTTAGTGTACTACCACTACTACTAGTAGTAGTCACATTGCTATTACTACCACCAATACTGCCAATAGTAGTTACAAAGCCTAACTCATGTATATCCAGATTACCATCTATGTTCTTCCTCCAAACCCATTTTATGATTGGGATTACAGGCAGTTCTTTAGGACTGCTCTCAAATAATTGAAATGTTACTAAACAAGGTTATACTTATCAAATTAAATAGCTCTGGTCCCCAGTATATTGGCGAATTCAGTTGTTTGTACTTAATTTATTAGCATGATTTCTTTTTAATATGTTGTGTACAGACTTAATTACTTCTCTGTCTACTTTTCTTACTCCATGTAGGTTTCCCAGAGACTATGGGTTGAGGAGGAATTGGAAGTTTGTCGGCTTAGACCTGGTGTCATTCCATCAGTGTTAAACTTCCTGGCTCATCTTGGAAGAGTACGTGCCAGAAAGACCACGACCAAGCAGCCTTGAGATCTTAGGCAGCGTCTCCCTGAGGTGGGTGTCACGGTGTTCACAGTCAGGTCTGTGGTAATCCCGTCAAAAAACAAAACAGAAAAAAATCTAGATTATAAATCAACATGTAACCAAAGCACTCTGTGTATAACGCCATAGTATAGGATGTAGTTCAGAAAATGTCAAAGTATAGTATGCTTTACTCAAGAATAACATAGTATGGCCTGTAGTTCATAGTACAGCATGTTGGCAAGAAAAAAAAACAAAACATAGATTATTATGTGGTTCAAAAAGCGCAAAATGATAGGATGTTGCCTAAAATTGTCATGTATGATATGTGGTTCAAAAAATGTCATAGTGCAGTATATTGTCAAAATAGTATGTAATTCAAGAAAACATCAGAGTATAATATGTCATCTAAAAAATGCCATAGAATAATAATTTCATTGCACAAGTAAAAGTATAGTAACTTTTAAAACTGTTCGAATTCTTATATGTTGCTAAAAAAAAAAAAAAACTAAAACAAAAAAAGTCACAGTAATATGTCAATTAAAAAAGCCTATAGTATAGCGTGTCGCCCAACAAACATCATAGTATAGCATGTCGCTCTAAAAACGTCACAGTATAGCCTTTAGTCCACAGCTGTCAGTAGGTGAGGAGCAACACAAAAACAGTCCAAACGCTGGTTTCCAGAGGGTTAGACGAGAATTTATTTGAAAGACTAAGTTTACAACAACACAACATGTGAAGGGGTTAAAAACAAATGGGTGTTAGTAAAATAAAAATAAATCAACAGAACTAAAAGTGAACTTCATGTTGACATTGATGGGCATTCCAACTAGGAACAAAGTAAAAGATAATCAATACGAAAAAAAAACTCTTCCTGTTCACCTCTTAAAACCCAAAAACACACCGCAGTAGCACCCTAAACTAAAACTACCAATGGGTTTCCTGTTTTCCTTTCTGAACAATTCAAAGGTCCCTCTCTATCTCCCCACACATCCACCAACCACTGGAACACATCTCCAAAGTTCTGCCGGGCCAGCTCAGCTTCCCCTCAGAAGAAGTTCCACCAGATAAAGGAGCCTTTTGAGAGGCAGCTGGCATCGTGATTGGACTGTACTTTGGTCTGTTCCAATCCAGCTTCAGCTCCAGAGACGGCAGGCGAGACGAATCAACGGAGGCCTGGTGGACGAAGGCATGCAGCTGAGTACAATCCAGAAAACAACAGAGGAGGAGTGCAGCGGCCCAGGGCCAGAACAACCAGAATAGGATAGTATGTCTCTTAGAAAACATCATAGCCTTTGGTATGAAAAAACGCCATCATATACATCGTATATTGTACAAATAACAAGTCAGAGGAAAGAGACATACATTGTAGAATTGTAGTAATTGTGGGCTGACTGATTTACTGATTATTAATTTATTTTTTACTGATTTACGGTAATAAATACATTTAAAAATGGTGCTACTTTGGCTCTGAACCTTTATCTACCTGTGGTCGCTTTGTCTTCTGGAGTGATTTGATTGGTTATACGTCACAAATAAAACTCCTTTAACTTAACATCTGTAAACAAAAAAACGTATCAACAACGTTTTCTGTTAGTTTGTGTTCTTCTAAGTTTAACTCAAGATTTTAAATACTTTCATTTACTGCAAATGAATATCTACTCCAAATGTCTCACTAATAATCATTATCAGCCTTAAAAACCCACAAAACACCCCTCTATACTCGACGACACTTAGTACAGTCTCGTTCCCCCTTCTATAAATCGGCTTGGATTCTTCCACTTCCTGTTTGTCAAAGTGGCCTTCTACCTGGACAGGTTTTGTTGGAGCTCATGCAACAAACATTTTGGGTAACTGCACTTTAATATGGATGGATGACGCTGAATTAGAGTCTGTTTTAATGAGACTGAGTTCAGATATGTAGCTCTGTCATTAAATAGGAAATTATTTCTCAGAATTCACAGAGAAAAGTCTGAAATGTTTGCTAGGTTAGCGTCCCACGTGTTCTTTGGCTCAGCTAAAGCTAACTCTCTCCAACTTCTGGATATCTTGAGTTACTTGTTAAATTATCTTGCTAGAGGTGCTGAAGCTCAGAAAGTCTGAGATGTTTGTTCAAAATAAGCTCATTCTCAAGTCTTCTCTGAACTGTCCTCTTTTGTTTTAACTTTCCCTATACTTAGGAGTTAATGACAGAGCAGCACATCCAGACTCAGTCTCATTTATGTAGAGATTAAACTTCAGTGTCATTCATTGATGTTAAAGTGCAGTTTTTCAAATGTTTGTTGCACATGCTCCCGACCAAACCAGTCCAGGTGGAAGAGGATGTGAAGAGAAAGCTCCAGAGGATGAATATCACACATTTACGTTGGAAATAAATGTCCTTTAATTAGACATTGTCATGCAAAAGTTGGATTTCCCTTTGTTGAGTGTTTTGTTGATGTTGGTTTCTAAATGTTTTTTGACAATCGGCCCCAAAGATTAAAACCTTCTACGTCTTACAAGCTGCAACAATTCACACATTATCAACTATCTTTCTGACTAAACTAAGATAAAAAGTGAAAAACTGCCTGATTCCTGCATCATGAATGTAAATGTTTTTGGATTTTATGACAGTAAACTGAATATATTTGAGTTTGACATTTTATAAACCAAAACAAGAAATGAATTACTGGAGAAAATGACAGATTAATGGACAAAGAAAATGTGTTTTCTAACATATATGGCTGAATTACTCCATTACAAGATACATACAATTTAAATTCTATTTTATTTATATAATGCCAGTTACAGGTCAAATTGTCTCAAGACGCTTTATTTTTATATTTTTTTGTTATACTTAAAATATGACAAAGTAAGAAATTTAAAGCTCTTGACTAACACAATTTATTATTTGGTTTTTAAGAGATTAATCGACAATTAAAATAACTTTCTCCACTAAAACTAATAAACATGAGGTCAAATAGAAGGAAGAGTTTTAAATACTGCAGTCCCACGACGACAAGAATAAAGTTTGTCAACAAAAAGTAAATCTGCTGGTGGATTCCATTAAAGTCCTAATAAATAATAATAAAGTGTGATACTAAAGGTATCTAGGTGCTAAAGGTGCTAAAAATCTCCAAGTAAAGATATGAAGTTGAACATGTGGATGGAGGTTGATAAAAGTTGACCTCCCTTCATTTCTCTGGAGCGACTCCATGGATTTATGGATGGTGGTTAAAGACCTGCTCTTCTAGTGGTCTTCCTTCTAGTCGCTGTAAAAAGTCAGTCCATCCTGGCCGACTTCAACACCTCTTCATGACAACTTGTTCTGCCTCCGACCTGGTGGAAACTCCAGAAACTCGGGAAAACCCGTCGAGACTCGAAGAACTCGTGGAGACTCGAAGAACTCGTCGGGCGGGGGAAGGTGTGGTGGGTGGTGGGGGTGTTGGGGGGGGAGGGCCGCCACCCACCTCCCCGCCTACTCTCCGCCCTGACTCCACCCAGACTCCGCCTTGCCTCCACCCATGTGGTCACTTCAGGAACTACGATGCCAAAGGGACGACGAATTTATTTCTTTTTATCTGATCTGTAGCTCAGTGAGTTAAGGATTTGCCTATGGAGCTGCAGGTCGCTGGTTCAAGACCAGACCCTTCTTAAACTTTTATCAAAATCCTCACAAAGACAAAGAAAGAAAATTGCCAGTGTTGGGATCTTGAACCTGCGACCTCCACTTGGGAGTCTGTCTTCTTATCCCCTGAGCTACTTGCTCAGATGCAAACTTTTCTTTTTTTTTGCGCATTTATCATCTATTTTTGTCGTATTCGAGTTTTTTTTTAAACTCGAGTCTCGACTCGACCGTTTTTCTCAGGAGGTTGGACTTCAGCCTTTGTGCTGGAGGGTGGAACCCTCAGTTCCAAGACTTTCCAAAGCCTCCGGACCTCCCGAGGTCCTCAGGACCTGAGCTTTCACACAGTCTGAGGGCTGAAATTTTCTAAGTCCCACAGTAGTTCTCTGTTAGATTTAACTTTCAGACAGTCCAAGGACTGAAATCTTCTAAGTTCCTGAGTAGTTTCTCTGTTAGTTTGAACCTTCAGACACTCTGAGGACTGAAGTTTTAAAAGTTTCTCAGTACTTCTCTGTTAGTTTGAACTTTCTGGTTAACAGAAGCCTTAAAACTTGTGACCATGAGTCTTGATTTCACATTTAGACCATCCATCTGAGTTCTTCTCAGACCTTCACCTGTGGGTTTTTTAGAAATCCTCAACAAACTTTGATTCTCTTCACTGAACAGTAAAGTTTGTGGAGATCAGAAGGTAACATTAGATTGATCAATGCCTTCAACTACTAGTAGACTTTATCTGGAAAGCAGTTTTCTGAAATGAGTTCTTAGCTAATCTGTCCACAATCAAACCAAGAACATAGAGGAAATGTTTGAAGAAACAACTTGATGTTTTCATTTCAGACTAGAAAACACTTTCAGACCTTTATCTGTTTTTGCTCTTTTGATCATTTTATTGTTTCTTCTGTTTAATTTGATCTTCTAAAGTTTAACTGGTGTCTTTTCAAAGGTTTTATCTTTAGTTTGATTCTTCTTAAATGTTTAGTTTTGCTCTTTTCTCACATTTTATTCTGTTCTAATGTCTGATTTGATTTTGAAATGTTTTGTCTTTTTAATGTTTAATTGTTGTTTTTTCAAATGTTTTATCGGCTTGTTTGAAAAATTTCCTTTTCTTTCCCAATGTTTAATTTTTCGATTAAATCTTTGTTAAGGTTTTTCTTTTTAAATGTTTTACTACCTTTTAATGTTTAATTTTCTTTTTTAATGCTTCATTGTATTTTCTGTTTAATTCCTATTTAAAGTTTTATTGTCTTTAAGATTTAATTTTCTAATTAAACATTTAATTTTTTAATTAAATGTTTTGACTTTTAAAGGTTTAACAATCTAATTAAATGTTTTGTATTTTTCTAAATGTGTAATATTCTTGTTTAAATGCATTTTTTAAATGTTTATCTAAAATATTTCATCTTTAATGTTTAATATTTTTGTTTAAAAATTTTTGTTTAATTTCATAATTACATGCTTTGTATCTTCCGTTTAATTATCTAATTAAATATTTTGTCTGTTTAATATCATTTAATTGTATTTAATGTTTAATTTTCTTTTTAAAAGTTTTATTAAATGTTTTTTTCCTTTGATTTAATAGCTTTTTTACTGTAGTTTATTTCTTTAATCTTTTTTTTCTGTCAAGATTTTAACCCCAACCTTTAAAATGAAATAAACCCTTAAATCACAATGAAAATACTTCTGTTGTCACAATCATGAGTTAGTCAGTTACTCAGTTTATCAATTCAGCTTTATTTGTTTAGCACCTTTTACACAGATTACAAAACTAAACAAGCAAAGAGAAAAAACTATGCTAAAACTATGATTAAAACTCAAAAATAAATGAACAAAAAAGATTTAACATGGTAATAAAATATGTTGTGTCCAGGGGATGGAGGGCGTTTATTGAAGTCTTCTTGGGCTCACATGGGAAATCATTTAAAATATAAACTTGATATTCAGTCTAAGGAAACTGCAGAGCGACAGAAGAACCAACAATATCTCCTGTTTTCTCCTTTAATGAGTCGACTCTTCTTGTGCTTTCAGACCAAAGAACTACAGACTCTTCACAACCTGCTCAAACTCTTGGTACAGGACCTCACCACACGGGTCAAGAAGGTTTCCATCTCATTTCTACTCTGAAGCTCACCTTCTCCTGCTCAAACTGCTGACAAATGTTTCTGCTGCTCTAAAGTCTGGTCTCCAGAACTTCCTAAAAACTCTCAAAGTCTCTTCTGCTGCAGGTTGCTTTGTAGAACTGTTGCAGAAAACCTCACTAAACCACATGGAGCGGCCTCAAGATAGTCGTCCAAATGAAACCGTACAAAAACCCAACTAGCACAACCCAAACGCTAAAGTCTCCTGCAGCCTACCAGAGAACCTCTGAGAACAGAGAATCAGGACAGGAACTCTTACCTTCTGGACAACCAACGTTGGTTCACAAACAAGAATACAGAATGTGTCTGACCAAAAACCTCTAAAGACTCACTACAGCCAAGACAAAGACACAACCCAGCTGCACCAAATCCACTAATCACTGCACACATTAGCACCATGTGCCAACTGTGGCTAAAGAACCACATTTACCAAGACAACTATCCAGTACAAAGCCCTAAAGCACACCAAGAAACACATTAAAGTCTATTTTACTGCTGGAAACTGCAAGCCAACGCCTAAAGAACAAACTAAAGCAAAGAAGCCAAACCCGGTTCAATGGTGAAGAGAAGCAGAGGAAATGTTTGTCTGCAGCTAAATAAAGCAGGAAGACACTGAGCTGCTCAGGTGTTCCTGATAACACCAAGCTGCTCAGGTGTTCCTGATAACACCAAGCTGCCACCTGGACAGCCAATAGGAACACAGCTTCCTGGAAGTCCAGAGGGCGGGGTTAGTGAAGGAAATTTAATTTAAAGTTGAAGCAGAAAGTTAACAAAGAAAGTTGAAAACCACCTTCTGATACCTGAAATCTCTGAGTTTTCACACAAAGAACACCTGAACATGTCAAACTGGTTCCATAGTAGAACCATCATTGTAAAAACATCATAGTGTGGTGTGTTGCTCAAAAAACATTAGGACCTGGCTGTCAGGGACAAACATGTAAGAAACATGAGAACAGAGAGAACCCAACCAGTAGGTCACAGTTTATCATCCCCCAGTCATCTCCTGAAGTCCATATGGTGAGAGACATCAGTATCTGGTTGTTAATTTACCAGAGGATGCTTATAATCATGCTGATGTGGTCTGTACTCTACAGTATTTTAGTGACTCAATAAATGCCTAAGTTTTTTTTTTTTTTTTTAAATGCTTTTTAGTTTTTAATAAACATTTAACAGCCTATATGTAATCAATAAATGGCCTTTACCTATCTTAAGAAAAATTCACTCAGAACTCTGATATGTTAACAGTACTAAATAAATCAATAAATACATGCATACATACAAAAATAAGTTAATACATTAACTGTGTTAAGATAAGATTTAGATTTTTAAAAAAAGTTGTTTATGTTTTTGCAGAATCCAGTCTTGCTCACTGGTTGGTCATTACATTTTATTAGTTTGATTTCACTGTTTAAAATGATGCCACCTCTTTTCAGACAGAACCTGTGATAATAAAACAATACAATATGTTTAGTTCCGTGTTAATAAAGCACTTAAAGCTTTAAGTATGGCTAAATGCTTTTTTCAAAATTAAATATATCACTCCTTAGGTGGTAGTGGCCCCAAGTTCAGTGAAGTTGGAAAGATATTCACAGATTCGGACTTCCAGCATCAATAACTCATTAGATATAGGTTGTCAAAACATAAACGGTGCCTCTTTCCCATTGTTGCAAGGCAGACAATGTGCTACAAGCCCAGTTTTATCAAAAGTAGCTGTCTTTCAAGCTACAGGAATAACATTGGTGTCTATGGAGTGAACAGGGTCCGTCTGCAATTTGCAAAACCGCTGCAACAGTAAAGAGAGACAAATATTCAATAACTTCACTCTTATACATTGTAGTGTCACTAAAATCACTGCAGCCTTCAACTGGCTCCTGTTGACAAAGTGTTTTAACAGAAATGTAAATGCTGTAATTTGATTCTTTTAATGAACCATATAACTTGAATGGATGTGATGCTGGTGTGACCACAGTGCACACGTCTGATGTTGCTCACAGTGGTCCAAGGGACGCTCAGGGAGTTTGTGTGTTTGCTCAGGCTCATGAAAAATTAGAGGGAACATTGGTCACAGCTATTTACAAATGAAGAGGGCTAACACATTTCTTTCACAGCTTCAAGATGAAAAGTTTTATTTTAACAATATGACAGCAATCTTGAATTATTTTACACATGAAACAAAATGGACACACTGTTCCCAACCCCCCACCCCCACCCCCCCCACCCCCCACTTTTGACATCATGGTTTAAAAAAAACAGTCAAGGCTCTCTTTAATATAAATTTGTTTTAAATTTCATTACAACAAACAGCTGATTGAATGATCAAATCCACACAAGCAAGATAAACACAATTTCTGTCAGTGTACAACAATACAACAAATATTTGATGTAATATTAATTGTTCACTGAATATTATCTCCTATGATTTGTGACACTAAAAAATACAACAATATACATTTTTCACGTGTTCATAATAAACTTGGCCCAAACCACATGGAGATGTAATTATCTTTATCAATGTCTTACAATGAAGAATGTAAATGTCATTCACATAGAATTCTATAACACAATATTTACATAATCAGCTTCTTAAAAATAAAATTGGAGCTTCATATTATAAAAGGAAATGTGAAAAAACATTGACAAATTAAATAAGTCTCAGTTTGGATTGAAAAAAAAAAACAAAAAAAGGGCATGCACTGACATCCTTCAGATCACCATGACAATTAAATTAAAATACATTTAAATAAAGTAGTGATAAGATGTTATGATAAAAATATTAGTACAGATGATGCTGAATGTAGTATTTTGTGTCTCAGGCTTGTGTTAGAAAACGGTCAGTCTCCAGTTTTGTAAACATTTCATCTTGTTTTGTTGACAGCTTTCAAGATTTTAACAATAGATTTTCCCATCAACTGTCATTTTTAAACACACCTGTAACAAAAGCTGTGTTGTGTCAATCAGGCATAATAAAACTAGTGGCACTTTTTAGTAATTCATGCTTTCAAAAGGACCAAATGTCTAAAATCCTTGTTTGAAAATTATAAAATACTCCAGGAGATTTTTGTGTGGGCGTAAAGCTGCTCTGCACACATGGGGAACACAGGCTTTTCTCCTAAAAGATTTGCTCTTATAAATACTGAGGTAAAGAGGAGAATGCTGCTGTTGTCCTGGCTTCTCTGAGTGGTTATCGCCACTTAAGGCCTTAGGTCGGCTTCTGCCTGTAGTCTGTGATGGCCTTCCATAGTTTACACAAGACTCCACCTCTGAAGGACAGGAGGAAACACTGTTAGGCAACAGTAAATTACCATTTGCAAGGAACTATCAGAGATAATTTATTATTAGACATTTTCCCATTCTTCCCAGCAGTATAAAGCAATAATGGAGGAATAATCAATGTTGACTTTGGGCTCAAGATGACAGCTGCAAGAGGAGGACTGTATTTTTAATTCTGGCATTGTGTCTTTTTTTTGGTTTTTGTTTCTTTGTGTCTTACAAATTTCTGCCTACTGTGGCTTTAAATCTCCAGGTTTGTTAACCCATGGATTCTTATTAAGACTGCAAGACCTGCAGACATCCCAGAGAACATACCACTGAGCGTGGATGTGGTTTGTACATAGACTGTGTATAAAAGATGGACGTAGTCTCTGGGTCTGACATGTGAAGCCAAAGCAGAAATGAGGTGAATCTGCATTCCTTTAAACTGCGAGCAGGGGTGAACTCCTCTGGTTGGAAATGAAATCTGACTGTATAGAAGCCTATAGAAAATGAACCTACTTATAACCTCATCTACCATAGCAAACATTTTTCATTCATGATCCTAATCACTGCATTCAAGTCTTACTGAATAAGAATGGATTTAGAAAATGACAGGCTAGTCTAGAGTAAAACAGACAATAGAGCAGGGTATGTTTTATGGTGGTGCTAGCTTGTGACTGACAATTCCCAACAGAATATGCATGCGTAGCATCCTTGAGTTGCCATTGAGATCCTCCCTTGTTGCTTATTGGTGGTTTCACAGAACAAAGACAAATTCCAAACTACAGACTGAGTTACATCACAGTAGCTACCTACATTCTTCTATGCTATACAGACAATAGGCATCTAATGCTGTCTGCCACCATGTATGTTTGATAGCTTCTCCTGAATGCTATTAGTTGTAAGATTTAGTGTCATCTCTGGAGCAAGTTCAGGTTCAAAGAACTAGATTCAGATCAAATCTGTGGCTCATCAAAACACTTTCAGAACTTGTGAGCAGTTTCAAGCAACTTGCATACTGAAAAATACAAAAAAAAAAATTACTTGTGTTTTTTAATGATAAATTGTCCTAATGATAAGTTGCCCAGTGCTAATATAAAGTAAGAACAGGAAAACAAAACCATTTTGCAACAGTGAACGTCACAGCTTCCTTTCTGTGTGGCTGTTCATCAGAACTCTGCAGATTCAACTGTCAGCATGTATTTTTGTGACAAAGTACTGAATACAGAAGTGAAACTATTGTATTAAAAGCCAAAAAAAAGGTTTGCTACCTCAGTCTTAAACTCTTCAGATCATCTCTCGTTACATCGTGGAGGATGTCGTTCAATGTATACTCCTCATTCAGTATCTAGAGAAACAAAATGAATGAAATTAAACCCCATTAACAACACAGTTACATGAGATTCAAGAAAACAGAGTCCTTTGAAGTTGGACTGTGCCACTTTCGAGTTTAATCTAATTGCAAAGCATGTAGTAAAAGTGTTTTACAAGGGGCTTTATATCAACTTCCTTTTCTTCATTGTTGGATAATGAAACAGTTGTCAGAGAATGATGACCACCAGCTCTGATATCTCAAAGGTTCATATGAACAGACACCCACCCTGTCTATGGAGTCCTGGTCAGCACCGTAAAGCCTCAGCCAGCTGGTCAGCTCTGGGTCTTCATGTCTCTCTGCATGTTGACTCGTCTCTCCCTCCAGGCCATCTGATGATGTGGGGGCATCTAGGAGAGGAGATAATGAGAAGAAATTAAGCTTCATGTAAAATTGCAACACAAGGACAGATATTTGGTAGCACACCTAAGACTGCTAACTCCTCTGAATCCGAAACCCACTGATGGGTTTGAAATTACGCAATTTACCATGGAAATAAATTTGAGAGAAAATCGAACATACTTGCTCAAAAAAAAAAAAAAAATAGCAGAAAGGGAATACAGTTGAACTGTCAGAAGCTGTCAGCAAGTTGTTGGAAGACACATTCAGTACAGTGACAGAGTTGATGTACAGAGCAATATGAAAAACACAGATTTTATAGAGGATGTAAAAATGTGAATAGCTAAACATCTAAAGCACGTCCACATCTTGTGTCGGTAACACAGAATAAAAGAGATTCAACTTTGTCATGTTGATGATTTACAGCACTATGACGTAGTTGTACACAGAAAGTAGATTTGAATTCTCTCTACTTCTAGCAATGGTAGTTTCCATAGAAGTGCAGGACTTAATATTATTAAGACAAATGAGCCCATAGTGAACAATAATATGACAGGAGCAAGTAAGCACTCGGAAATCAAAGCTGGTTGTAAAACGTAAAGCAGACTGGAAGCCGCAGCAGCAGCAAAGGTGGTGCTAGTTTTACAGATGGTTGAAAAGGTAGGTTATGTAGATTAGAGCAAGGACCTGTGGGCTCAGATCGCAGCCTCAGTAGTCTGATCTCCTGCTCTCTCTCTTCCAGCACTTGTTGCAGGATGGCCTGATACTCCCTCTCCTTCTCCAGCAGCTGTTCCAGCAGCCTGGAATCAAACAGGCAGAGGAAATTAAACATGTGGATTTATTTGACAGACTATTAGCAGATGTGAATAAATGAATAATTCATAGGACGACTTAAAAGCAGACTAAAAGCTCAACAGATGAAATGATGTGGCTGATAAATGAAGAGATCCTGCACTGCTGCTGATGTGTAAGACCACAGCGGATGTCTACCTGTTGGTCTCCAGCTTCATCCTGCCCAGCTCCATGCTCACAGAGCGCTGAGCATTATGGGATTCATGGGAGACGGTGGAACTGAGTGTGCTGACTCCCGACGTAGCCACTGTGTCGTCGTGAGCAGCGACGGGAGGCGCTCGGCTCTGGTGGGTGGAGTTTCTGTCTGGCTCAGCATCGTCATCAACGTCGTCCTGATCGGCCGGGTCACTTTCTGAGGCCAGACTGAAGTGAGGCCTCAGCTCTGAACAGACAAGAAGATCAGAACTCAGTGAAAACATCAACAGGATGGATGTGGTGCAGTTTGTGTGATTACATATTTATCATGGAATCAGATGTCGCACATGTATGCATGAATATACTTGAACATTAAAAATATAATAAAATAATAAAAATATTGTACATGTTAATTTCAACATTTCTACATTTTTGCAAATTTAATAATCAGAGAAATTCAAGTTTTGTTGCTGATTTAAGTTCTACTTTATTGATTTGTGCTATGATTTATAGCAATGCAACTGTGTTAAACTGCACAACAGGCATTTTTGAGCTCTCTCTCTCCACAGAAGTGGAGAGAAAGGACCTGTTTGGGGTTCAGAGGGTTTCACTAATCATTTAAATGATTTATGGAGCTGTCTCAGGTCCCACATTTTCAAATATGAACATTTTCTGCAAATTCTTTTAATTTCTGCTCAGTGATTGATTAATACTGAAAGATTAATTCAGTCAGTCAATAATGAAAACACTCAGTTGCAGTCACAATATCACTATGGGTGTCAGCGACCAGCTTTAATGCAACTTCTGAGGAGTATACTTTTTGTAACATCTTCATTGGAATGAAGTTTCTCAGAATAAAAACTTAATGATGCAACTGATGGCTTTGCAGGCCTTAATGCAAAACAGCATGCTAAACTTTCGAAGGAAGCCAATCGAAGAAAAAAAAAAGAAAACAGCATATGGGGATGCTAATGATACTACCTGGCACCAGGATTGTGATGGCAGTCTGCACAGCTTTGCGGATGATGTTGTCCAAAGCAAACATCCAGTGAGGCTTGATGTTGTGGTTTCGCAGCACTTTGTTTACCTTAAATTACAAAGGTTTTCATATTCTGAACTAAAATGTTTGCATAGATTCTCAGTCATACAGGTCATGGTCATCTGGACTAAGCAACTGGACATTTCTTATTGGTTGTTGAAGAGAACCAGGCGAAACAAAGAAAGAAGAGGTGAAATTTCTTCAAAACCAAAAAGAGAAGTCCAGTCATTTTTTTGTTGTTGAAGCTCTTAGGATTACATTACGCAAATATCCCCAAAGGGAAAACACCACTGTTTTTGCTCATATTTTATAACATTATCAGTAGATATAGCATTAGCTATCATACACTATTTCATGCTGTCCAAACTGTTTGCACTATTGACCAGCAGGAGGCGTAAGAGCTTCATATGGCTCATGATTATGCAATACCCCTTACAAATATGAAAACAACCACTTGCTCCAGAGTCATTTCATCTGCATAACGGCAATTTTGAGGGGGAGAGCAGATGAGCCTTTTTACAAAATGTGCAATTATTTCTGACAGATTCCCCTTTTATCGCCTCACTTAAAGGTTACAAGTATTTCACAGTTATCTGTCTGATGCGTGTAAGGAGAACGACAACCATCAGAGGCAGCCAGCTGCTGTCTGCAGCTCCTGTAAAATGATAACAGTTAAACTGAAGTGTTTAGAACCCATGGATTATGCAGAGGCCAGAAGCACCTCCAAATGAGGAATGCATAATAGACAGAAAATCACATGCTACAGGTGCATGAGAGCTGAAAATGAGCAGCTTGTACGGGCAATTGTAGTTACAAACAAATCGTTCAATTAGTAGTCTGTTTCTCTAGCAATTTAAAATTTGATCCTTAGGCAAGCCGATGACAATTACTTATAAACTGAACTATATGTTGCAAAGACATGAAAAGTACTGTGGGTTGTCAGGTTTCATATTTCGATTTTGATCAGTAATTCATAAGCCCACTGGGATGCGATGTGAGATGAAATACAGCTGAGATTTACAGCATTGAATTACTCTTTGACCCTCTCTGCAGCAACTTTCTTAGCTCTCCGATATTAGATGGTGTGTCTGTTAACACTTACAGCGTCCTGGAAGCCAAACAGCACAACCTGCAGCTGACTGATGGCGGTGCTGTCAAAGTCCAGCTCCAACTTGAGTTGAGACAGGGTGGTGGCGATAATTTTCCTGTCTGCCATGCGAACAAAGTCAGCTAGACTCACTACAAGGGTGGAGATGTGCTGAGGTTTCAGCTTCATTTCCTCAGAGCCCTGACACAGGAGAATGAGACAAAGCGGGGAAAGAAGATAGAGTTTTAGGTTTGTTTGATGTAGGAGATTATTGCAAATATACGCTGTTGATCTTGGTATCTTGGTATGTCTGTAAAACAAACTGAAATAGAAAGAGCTCATCAGTAGGGAGTTTGTGGAGAGTGAGAGCTCTATTCATTAGAAACTTACCATTACTTTGACCTCAGGCTGCACTGACATGGTGGTAAAATAGCTTGTCATACAGTGCAATAGGGTGTTTGAAAAGCAACCAGCCTTCGACTTGTTGTAGCTTCTGATGTAACTACAGATATCTGCAGCGTCTTTTGCCCCATTACCACTCAAATTTAACATAACTATAATTACATTCTGACTAGGCAGAATTCCAGTTTGAGATATGTGCAACATAATTTTGATTAGCTGTAATTCCAGTCATTCTGACCAGTTTGAGCCTAATTTAAGATATCTAAAAAGGACTACGTAGATATCTTAAACTAGAATTATGACTACTTAGAATTAAACTGGATAGCTGCAACTGGAACTGCAACTAGTCATAATTCAGTTGCACATATCTGCAGATGAACTGTAGATATCTGTAACGAGAAACTCATGACTAGTAAAAGTAGCATCATTCATCCTGGAATGGCATTGTCCATCCCTTCCCTCCAAAAGGCTTCTTCCATTACCAACCTGTGTGAGGGCCTCCATGAGGTTGGTCACCACCTTGTCCTGATCCTCGGTCAGGATGTGGTGCAGGGTGGCTCGCCTCTCGCTGTCCTTTCGAAGCATAAAGAAGCCCGAGTCCTTCTCATCAGGAGATGGAGGGGCACTGTGGTCCTCAAAATTCTCCACTGGAATGCTGGGTAGAAAAAAATTAGGATATGCATTGAAATGATCGGTTAGTCTCTGTGTGTCAGGTTTGGTTGTTTCTTGTTCTGCGAATACTGGGTTAATACACCAGTCAGGGTAAAAACTCAACCACAGATGTGACCTTCAGAACGGCAACTGGCTTAGTATTAATCAAAAGTACAATCATAAGGTTATGAATGTAACCTTATGATTGTACTTATGATTGTAAGACAAAGCAAGAAGAGTCATTTTCAAATAAACTGCAGCTGTGACGTTCACTGTGGCATTCACTATGACGACACCATGTTTATGTTCCGGGTGTTCTACCTGAGAAAGAGGGACCTCGGCCCCTTGACATCCCTCTCACTGTAGCACTTGACACTGGGCTTGAAGATGAAGGGGTTGGAGTTGAGGTCGTTGTCAGGGGAGACGGAGCCGTACTCGCTGCTGCTGCTGGTGTCCTCCACCACCACCGGCACAGGCAGGGAGATACTGCGGAGGTACTCTGAAACGCAAGATAAAACTGAACCTTACAGCTGTCCATATACACACAAAAAATCTGATGCTTTCTCTATCAGTCAGGAAAATGAGTTGCTCTTCCATAACAAAGAGAGCTAAAACTTCAAGAGAGTGAACTTAGCCAAAGTGCTGATGAAATATTGGCTACCTTTTCAGAAAGGAGGAAAATAAAACTTCCATCTTGATTCTGCTGCCAAAAAATGCCGTTACTCCATTATTATGTTTAGGGAGAGGAGCTCTATCTGATACATCTTGCAGAAAATTACAATTTTGTGTCATATTTCTGATTATAAAGACATTTAACCTTTTGAAAAGATGTCTTGCTGTGTACTGTCTATTTGGAGTTCTTGGAAAGGGCAAAGTCGTACGAGGTAGGTAGCAACAAGTTGGAGAAAAATGTAAACTTTAGCTTAGATACTCTTCAGCAAAGCAGGCAGACATTTCCTGGAAATGACATTCAGTTCATAAAGTAGTCCCACTAGTGGTAAATAAGTCTGCAAAAGGAGTAAATGTAGAGAGAAAAATTACTCACCTGACCCTGGTGACAGAGCTGCGGGAGGAAAACAAAAAATATGTAACAGCAGTTAAACAAGAACAAAGCAGAATGTGACTTGCATCTAAGACTGGCAGAATAACATTTCCAAGAACGCAGGGAGGTGCAAACCTTTAAGCTTTTTCTGGTCTTTAAAACTTGTGCCAGGGCACATGACTACATCACTGCTATTGGGTGGAAACCTAGCGAGAAGTGAGACTATTCTGAAATCCAGACAGTGAAGAGGGATGTGGTTACAATTTATTTAACAAAAACGAAAGAAAAAACCTAGCTGCATGAAGAAAAGATGATGAAAAAAAATTACAAGAATAGCTACTACATGTGAACATTTAGGATCAAAGAAACTCAGCAGGCATACTATCATTTAAAGAAATCACCAAAATTACAGCATGTATTAGAAATAGAACAAACTGTTAGATGTTTTACTTTTCAGATATTTTTCTTCTTTTGTCCTCTGAGTACAGCTTGTAGTTCATCCCAGTTCAGCAAAAAAGACTCTTAAATTTTGTCACCTGACTGCTGGTCACAGCTAAGTCCTTTACAGCATCACAGTTGTGGTGAGGAGTACAGTAGTTTCAGCTTATTACAGAATGTGCAACACATAATTTTAGAATTGTTTCGAAATCGTCACAAGCCCACATAAACATTGAAAAAGGTTTTGTTTCATACTGACCATCAACTCTGAACTCATCAACCTGCTGGTCAGTTTGACAGGCATGCCATCTCTAGAAATAACTACAATCTGATAAAATTAACAATATCAATGGTATGCAAAGTCACATTGGAAAGATGATTTTTCAAGTTTTGTAATACAAATAATACCTGTAGTCATGGTTGTGACATAGTGGTGAAGAAATATATACAGCAGTAAAGAAAATCATCTCACAATGAGTAAACATGTAAATAAAATGCCCTGAAACTGCTTGGGGTTGAGAGGGTTAAAATGTCTTCATGATGCAGTCTGCTTTAAGCATAAAACCACAAAATGTTGTTTTATATGGGGCTATATTTGGGACTATTTGCTTATTGGGTGCAGTTGCATACAGAAACTGAAGGTTTCCCACTTTCATTTTTGGAAGCTATGGAGGTGTGGGCAGCTGCCTTTGGACAGATCTAGACCGGCAGTTTTCCTCAATATCCAGAATTTCTACTGAGCTAAGCTAACTAGTTTCACATTTACATTACAAATATGAGAGTGTGACTGACCTTCTCATCTAACTGAGGAACAAAGAATCTAAGCATTCTTTCCCAAAGTGATAAACCATTCCCTTAACTTGTTTACTGATATTTAACTATGCTCAACATTTCTTTGATACCAAGAAATTTTAACGGGGGGTTTATGTTTTGTTTTTAGAGCCTTATGAAGACCATTTGCTACAAGATTAGCTATGACTTTGTGTAGGCTACCTGGGATGAAATAAAACAGGAAAAACGCCATCAGCATGTAACTTGTGATCTGAACCCACCTGTAAAGCTGCTCTTGCTCTTCTTCTTGCGGCTGGTGACGGTGAGGAACTCATCCGTGAGCAGGTCGAAGGCGGTGGCACGCCGGTCTGGGTCGGGCTCAAAGCACCGTAGAATGAAGGCTTTGGCTTCCAGCGACATGGACTCTGGGATCTCTGGATGGATCTTAAACATACCCACCTGCGAACAAATGACACACAAACACTTCAGTCAGGTGGATATTTAAAACATATATATATATATATACATATATACACACAAACGGTTAGGATAAAAAGCTGAGGCCACACAGCATCTCTGAGGTGTCCTTCTCTTTGGGTACATTATTTGATAAACTGCGCAAAGCCCCTGTTTACACAGTGAGGTCTGACTAGGACACTGTCCTTCAGGCCTGGCTGTAGTTCAACCACAAGACTCTGGCAATAAGAACACTAGAAATTCCTATTGTTGATGTTGAGGAATGTTGACTTTAGACTAGCAGTGAGATGCCCCTCCCTTGAGACATTCCACAAGGATGAGTGAAGAGTATATGAGAACTGCTTTAAGGTTTAATGCTATTCAGAGTACAGAGACAACATGAGATCCTTTCAGAGATAAAGGTGACTAGGCTTGTACTTGCAGTTCTCTAAACTCTGTGATCTCTGTCCAAAAAGTACATTTCTTTATTACAATTTTTCTAATAGAAGGTATAAGTTACAGTAACATATGCCTGCTTGTTTGGATTCACAGCCCTTAAAGTAATTTACATCATATGGAAAATTCCATGATTCACATGTTTGACAGGTTTGTATAATGCTTTCCAGACATCCCTTAAATGTCTTCATTGTTCTAAATGGGCTACACGTGGCTAAACAGCAATGATTCACTGGTGTGGAGCATTTTACATTTGCAAACTTAGCGGGTAATGATTTCAAAGATACATACACATGGAAATTTGAGGGAGCCTTTGCCGGTTTCTCTTACTGAGCTGCCCATGTTTGTTTGTGGTCAAACAAAGGTTCATGCAGGCACACCCTATTATCTGGAGTTTCTACTGTGCTTGATCATGTTACAGGCCACAGGTGCTAACATAATGCAGGTGCATTATGGCTGATGGGTGGTTTTGTTTTCATAAAACAGGGAGATTGGAGACAATTGAATGGCATCTTTCTAATAAATTCCCTTCAAAAAAGATGTAGTGCAAAGGGCAATAAATAAACTAAATGGAGCAGATTTTAAAGGCTCAGAGTGGTGGAGGAAGCCTGGCACAATGCTCTGTATAAGTTAGTGGTTTACATACACAGTAGGTTTCCATAAACAACCACGGGTCTGCCTGAAGGTTGACAAGAGCTAAATACCAAAACAGAGGCTAAATCATGTCTAGTACCATCATGGAGGTCTAAAGGAGAAGCTATAATGTTAACCCTCTGGACCCTAAGTGCTCTCTGGGTGTTTTGCTCCAGGCACATTTTCACTAACTGTGGTCATATTTTTCACTGCAATATAAAGTTCTGCACCTCAATGGAAACAGCACAACTGTTGTTAGAAGTAAAGAGAATCCAAAAATGTCTGTTGTACAGTATGACTATGTTATGATGCCATAAAATCATAAAAAGGAATAAAAGTGAAGTTGAATTTCTCAGGTTATTAATTTTTACAAAAAATTAAAACAACTTGGAGTCAACATGTGCAACATTTTTTAAGTGCTCAGAGGTGTTCCTAACACAGGGAAAATGGTGGCGGCGCCGTGTGTGTGTGTGTGTGTGTATATATATATATATATATATATATATACACAATGCATTATTATTAATGTATTACTATGTTAGTATCACGTTATATGGTCATAGACATTTAACCACTTCCATTTAAAATTGTATTTCATACTTTGTGCTCTGTGTGAATACAGCTAGTGAGTCAGTTGAGAAAGTTCTTGGATTTTTGTCATATGACTGTCAGTCACAGCTGAGCCAGTCATGGCTTCTTGGAAGTGCAAAGGAGTGCAAAATTGTTTTTAAGGAATTTCGTTTCTTTTTGGCAAAATTTTTAATTGGAAATAAAGAAATGAACTCATTGGGGTAAAATATCATGATTTTAAGTGAAAAGTTGGTTAAGTTTCCAAATAGTGCCAGAAGTCACGCATGATTAGTTCAAGGACCATGAAAAGTTGCAAAATCAACGAGTCTCCATATTTTTGCAATTTCTGGCTCTAAAACATTTTTTTTTTCAGATTTTTGAAAGATAGCATACCTTTCAAACCTACCAGTGGGTTTTAGAGGTCAGAGAGTTAACCAGATTATAAAAAAATCCCTGACACAAATTATGTGGCGTTAGAATAAGTCCTGCTGTGTCATAAGATACTGTTTTATTCCAAATAGTGACATATATATCTACAGTCTCGCCTCTCTCCTTTCAAATCACATAAAATGTAACTTCATTAGAGTCTTATTTCACTAGAACAGTTTCTGGTGGGATCTCTCCCAACAAACAACCACTTGTTTTTAAGGTACATTTTTATTTTAAGTGACAACAGTTGAGCTGTCTCCATTCACCAACAAATGATGTCCACATTTCCTTTGTTAAAAACACTTTCAATGGAATGGTTTTTGTGAAGCATGAACAGAATAGCTAGTAGAGGTCTACAAAATTTAAGAAAAAGAAAAAAAAAATAGGGTGACTGAAAAATATTAAAAGTAATTTTAAGTAATACCTATTTTCAGTGTTTTTTAACTTATAGCTTAACTTTGATCAATTCTAAACTTATGGCTCGGAACCTAGAAACCTGCTGGGGGGTTTGAAGGGTATAAAAGGCATTCAGAGTCAGAAACTATGAACACAAAAATTTGTCTGGTTTTCAACCATCTGTAGGTCTGTGAATAAATCATGTTTAATACATGGTTACATCAGGAAACATAGCCAAAACAGGCTTAAAATAGTGATAATCCATTGAAATCACTTTTACATTATGCATTTTTCACTTCAAAATTCAACAAAAATAAACCAGATCCTGCAAAATAATGAAAAATTCTGTGCTCCTCAGCTGAGACTGACTCAGCTGCAACCAACAGCCACATGACAAAAATTCAGTGATTATTTAGGGAAACTGCAGGCTGTGTTTCCACATAACAGAGAAGAGGCAACCAGAGACTGACAGGAAAATAAAACATATTTGAGCCAAAAAAAATTCATGCAGTATGACTCAAAAACGGCAAATAAGTTTTTGGAATATAGACTGATCAGGCATAACCTTATAACTGCCTAATATTGTGTTGGTCCCCGTTTTTCTGCCAAAACAGCCCTGACCCATCAAGGTATGGACTCCACTAGACCTGTGAAGGTGTGCTGTGGTATCTGGCAACAAGATGTTAGCAGCAGATCCTACAAGTCCTGTAAGTTGCAAGGTGGGGCCTCCATGGATCGGACTTGTTTGTCCAGCACATCCCACAGATGCTCGATTAGATTGAGATCTGGGGAATCTGGAAGCCAAGTCAACACCTCAACCTCATTGTTGTGCTCCTCAAACCATTCCTGAACCATTGTTGCTTTGTGGAACGGTGCATTATCCTGCTGAAAGAGACCACAGCCATCAGGGAATACTGCTTCCATGAAAGGTGTACATGGTCTGCAACAATGTTTGGGTAGGTGGTACATGTCAAAGTAACATCCACATTGATGGTAGGACCCAAGGTTTCCCAGCAGAACATTGCTCTGCCACCTTGCCTTCTTCCCATAGTGCATCCTGACGCCATGTCTTCTCCAGGTAAGCAACGATACACACCCGGCCATCTATGTTATGTAAAAGAAAACATGCTTCATCAGACCAGGACACCTTCTTCCATTGCTCCGTGGTCCAGTTCTGATGTTTACGTGTCCATTGTTAGCATTTTCGGTGGTGCACAAGGATGAGAATGGGCACCCTGACCGGTCTGTGTCTATGCAGCCCCATATGCAACAAACTGTAATGTACTGTGTATTCTGACACTTTTCCATCAGAACCACCATTAACTTTTTCAGCAATTTGAGCAACAGTAGCTGGTCTGTTGGATCGGACCACACAGGCCAGTCTTCGCTCTCCACGTTCATCAGTGAGCCTTGGCCACCCATGACCTTGTTGCTGGTTCACCACTGCTCCTTCCTTGGACCACTTTTGATAGATACTGACCACTGCAGACCAGGAACACCCCGCAGGAACTGCAGTTTTGGAGATGCTCTGAGTCATCTAGCCATCACAATTTGGCCCTTATCAGACTGGCTCAACGCTTACGCTTGCCCATTTTTCCTGCTTCTAACACTTAAACTCCAAGGACAAAATGTTCGCTTGCTGCCTAATAGATGCACCCATTAACAGGTGCCGTGATGAAGACATAATCACTGTTATTCACTTCACCTGTCAGTGGTCATAATGTTATGCCTGATCGATGTATATTCAACATGGTAAAATAACATTTTAGGGTTAATGTGCAGAGTAGTATAAAAGATGGCAAGTTTGTTGAGGGTGTAAAAATGTAAAGAGACCTAGTCAAGGTCCTGTTTTTTAATTTTTGTAAAAAAAAAAAAAAAATTGCAAGAAAATATTTTAATAATTTATTTCAATATAACTGTGTTATATAGCACAAAAGACATTTCTGAGTTCTCTCTACTTCGAGCAGTGGTTGTGCTGTTTCCATAGATGTGCTGTATTGCAGTGAAAAATGAGCACAGAATGAGGAAAAATTTGACTGCAGCAAAAAGGGCCAGAAACTATTTGTTGTTGAGAGTACTGCATGCTTTTGCAGTCTTTGGATGGATGGATTTCTAGCTTTAAGAAGACTTTTTCCTTTTAACAGTATACCAAGTTTTTGCCGGATCATTGTCAGCCAACTTTATAACAGCTGTTTAACTTTTTCTACTTATGTAGTGAAGGAACATTTAATCTGTCTCCAAACTTGTAATAGAACTTAAACATTTATTTTTTTACTGATGGTTTGTAGAACAGGATAGACAAGGTAATCTGGCTTTTGGAGCAAATGCATAAATCCGATGTGATTACAACAGGGAGGTGATGGTAAACTATTAAACATAGCCGCAACACATAATATGATACATAACACATACTTAACTATTCATACTTTATCTTGTCATCTGTCTCAAGGGTGTAATTATCAGCTCTCAAGCATATAAACTGATGACAGATTTAGTTTCATCGACATCGCAGAGCTGCAGCTGTTCATTGCTATTTGGAAGATGTCACTATGAAAACAGCTGTTCATCAGCTCACTGCAATCTGCTTTCACATAGAGGCATACTGGAGTAAGTTACTGCGAAAGTGTCTCACCTTGAACATGGCAGCTTGTGGTTCTCCAAGTTCATAGAAAGGTGGTTTACCAGTGGCCATCTCGATAATGGTGCAGCCCAGGGACCAGATGTCTGCTGGTTTGCCGTATCCCCGAGGACCCTTGTCTATAATCTCAGGAGCCATGTATTGCAATGTACCTGAAAAACACCACAAAAAAAAACATCAAAAATACTGGCACATAACCCCTGTAAAACAACAAATGGTCTTTTTTATTCTTAGGTTTAAACAAAGAAAACTAAATGTGTTCATTAGTGAGCTAGCCTTTGAACACACCAAAGCTGGCTGTCTCCCCCTGTTTCCTGTCTTTATGCAAAGCTAAGCTAACCAGCTTTAGCTTCATATTTATCCTTTCAACCTTAGAATGTTTGTAGTTTTCACAACTAACTCTTGATACATTTTAAATAGTATTTTCTTCTTGATCAACCAACCAACCAACCAACATAACTGGCCAACCAACCAACCAACCAACCAACCAACCAACCAACCAACCAACCAACCAACCAACCAACCAACCAACAAACATAACTGGCCAACCAACCAACCAACCAACCAACCAACCAACCAACCAACCAACCAACCAACCAACATAACTGGCCAACCGACCAACCAACCAACCGACCAACCAACCAACCAACCAACCAACCAACCAACCAACCAACCAACATAACTGGCCAACCAATCCAAACCAATCAACCCAGCTGACTAGAAAACTGAGTAACCGAATCAAGAAATAACTAAACAAATAAATAAAATATTGACTGTGACTGTCAGACATTTGCAACAATGGAACACTCTTACTAATATTAATTAGATGTAGTTTATACACTGTCAACTCTGTCTACGGTTATAGACAAAATAGGTGCATGTTTGTTTTGCATTCTTTCTTACTGTTTCATGTATAACACTAATGACGAAATCAGTGTCGCAGATGATCTTTCCTGCTGGTGACAAATGCATTGCAGTAAGCCATAAAATAACCAGGACAACATTCACCGCATCTGAGTTTCTGCAAGGGCACCTGAATAAAAATTCAAAGACCAAGGTACAAAGTGTTACATAGTGTACCATAGTGTACATTAGGTAAAAGTAGTGTCAGCAATGTGTGAAAAAAACTGATGTGAATGTCAAAAATACCTTGCCTTAGGAAAAATTATAAGCTACCTCAGCCTTAAGGTGATGACACAATTCCTGCTAATGGCCAGTCAGGTTAGAAAAGCATTAACAGGGCTTATGGCCTTGTGTGAGCAACAGCAGAGAGCCTCAGTGTTGTCAGTTAATCACTGCTCAGTCGAAAGAAATTTTTTTTTTAGATCCCTACTGAAAGGACTCTTTTGTTCTAATAATAACCTGCTGGCTGCTTATTGCTACTTTTACAAGCTTGTGTGCTGAGCTAAAAACAGGCAGGGACACATTTATAGCAGACAGGGGCTATAAAAAGGAGTAGCCCAGTTTCCTGAAAGACTCCACCATTCAGGGTAAGTCCTTGTCTGCTCCAATCAGCAGGCAGATGGACTAATTCAAGAGGTCAAAATGGACTGCAATTGGTGGCTGTGGAGCTGACATCACAAGGCAACAAACCTGGCCGGTCTGACCGCAGACTCAGGCCAAACCCAACGCCTCTGAACACCAACAGTCAGCTACTGTCAGTGCTAACACTTACTGGCCACGAAGCTGAGGCTGGATTACTGCTCTGAAATGGTAACAGCCAAAGACAGTAGATTCTGTATGGGGTTACCTTGATGTTCAGTTTTATTTATAGCAATGACTAAGCAAAGTTTAGCCTCAAAAGGTCTATTCGGGTGAGTGCTAGAATTCAACAGACACCTTAAGCCTGTTTGTGTCTGTTTGTATGAACAGGAGGGAGCAGGAAATAATCTAGACGGCGGGTCAGAACGTACCTGTGAAAGTCTCAGTGCACGGGTTGATCCCAGCTAACCTTTTAGATGTGCCAAAATCTGATATCTTCAGGACGCCACTGTAGGTGTTGATGAGGACATTATCACCCTGTGGATTGAAAGGACATCTGTGAGAACAGATACACCCATTCTGCTGCTGAAATTCCAAGACCATGATGGTACTGAGATAACGTGTGGTGCTTGCAAATCCTTGAAAGTGACAAACAGCATGTTACAACATCATGCGTGGGAGGAGGAGCTCCCAGCCAAAACAAAGTGATTAACATTGCTAATGATGCTTATATGACCAAGTTGGTAAATCGGGTGGACGTAAGGGGAAGCGGCTGCTGACCCTAACGAGCGTCTGTGATGGGAATATTATCGGTGCTGGCTGGTCATAACAGAGATAAAACAGGGAGAGTATCTTACTTAAGAGAAAGGGATTACTGCTGTAACCAATGGGCTTTCAAGAAAACACTACATGCCGTGAGCAGCTGTGATGCTTTTTGAATGCAAGCACAAAAAAAAAAAAAATCAATTTTACTGTGCACAGAGAGTCACAGGAAATACATTTTCAGAGTACAAACAAGCAGTGAAGGATTTAAGTTGAGCCTTTAAACCTGAAATTCTGCAGTCATTGAGATATTTTACTGTAAAATTTGTTCTGGCTGCAAAATGCAAAACTGCAAAATAATATCCCACTCTTGATTTCTTACTCTGCGTTTGTGTGTCTGTGCTGGATGTGGATGCAGGGTTTATCAGACTTTGGGAAGGTGGGTATATTCTTATAAGTACTTGTTTTTTGATATTTATATATTCTCTTGTATTTGCTCATTTGTTCATGTTTTGAGTTGTGTTTTAGATAAAGACATCAGCTGACAGCTTTGGCAAATATATCCTAAAACAAGAGACTTGTGTCTATATGTGCATTTAACAACAATTGTAGTGCAAAGTTTACGCTTTATGCCTTTACCAAGCTCAGCATGGAGTATCTGTTCAGAGAAATAACAGCAGGGAATTCTGAGCTAAAAAGAATGAAGCTTTCAAAGATACCCAATTGATCTGGAGACTCATTTCATCTTTTGGTGTGGGTTTTTGTTTTTTGCACAGAACAAGGACTGTGTAGTTTGCTCACCATCACTTTTACTGAACAAAAATACAGACACAGCATGTAACATTTTAATAAATTCTTTTTAACACAGGGGAATAAGTATTTGCTGTTCTAACACACACCGTCTCTACAACAGAATGGATGTCATCAAACAACAAATTCCAACTATTTTGAAAATAATGGCGAGATGGAGAGGGGTAGTCATAAACCAGAAATCGGATGCACAGAGTTAATGAGGCTGTTGATGCTGCTTGTGGAATGCTGTCTCACTTATCCTGAAAGGCTCGATGAAGTTGGCAATGTTGATCATGTTGTCGGACATCCAGAGCATGATGCTGTCTGAAGCAATTTCTGAGACACCAAATGGTGAGTTGTGGATATTCAAATGTCTGGCTATAGCCCTAATTAATTATTAATATCCAGAATGCCCATAGCTCTTCTCATCTTTTTCTTGTCAGCTGTGGTATTGTGTCATTTGAATAAAGCTGCATTTTATGATGGCTTTTCATACTCACTAGTCAAAGAAGTCTCTGTATACTGGTCATAGTGTGTGATTATTGTCATTTAAATATATTTGGTTCAATTGAACACTTTTCTACGCAGATCAACAGAAACATGATTAGCCTTTAAGTCAGGAAGGAAGACCATTTGCATGCTGCTTGTATGTTATTGTTCAGTGCACATTCTAAGCACGAAGATATTTTTAATGACCAGAATAAAAAGGAAATTCTAGCAAGCAAAACCTGTTTCAGTGTTCATATGAGATAGTGTGTATTTTAAGAGATGTGAAATAATCTGAAGTTATCCTCTAAAACAGACAGTTTTTGTCAAGCGAGGAAAGTTGTGATAAATAAAATTGCTCTACAAGCCTCTAGTCTGTCACTGTAAGTGTTTTTTTTTTTTTTTCTGTAAACCTCACATAGATCACCTGTCAATCACATAGTGTAACCACTGGCCAAGGTTGTTTTCCTGCTTTCAAAGCTTGAGTTTCTGTCAGTGATCCAATATTTTCTGTGTTCAGTCAATGGAGCTCTTAAATTTCTTGCTAACTATTTGGGTCATTTCTTTACAGAACCAAAATGTAAATGTTCAGTGCAAACCTTTCTATGAATGTGGCAACGTAGTGCAATTAAAAGAAGGTGCTAAAGCGATAATTACCATACCGTACGATACAAAACAATTAACGTAAATTCTGAGATTGCTTAAGTTTAGTTAGTCATTTCCTTCAATTTTTATACAATATGTTTCTGAAAAGCTGATGATCCTACAGAATGGTAATAGCGCAATGACTTGTGTTCAGTCACCTTGATGTCTCTGTGTGCTATCTGGTTGTCGTGGAGGTATTTGAGCCCCTCCAGGATCTGCCGTGTGTAGAAGCCAATGGTGGGCTCGTTGTTTTTCAGTGGGCCCCACTTGGACCTCAGCAAAGCAGACAGACTCCCTGGACACAGGACAAAGTACAACAACAGTTATTATTCTGACTCTGACCTGAGATTAGCAGCACAGGACTGATTAATCTCCACACTCAGAGTGTCAGGCAGCATGTACAGGTATTCAACTTATTCACTACTTTCAGATCATCGACAAACTCCATTTCCTTCCATGCAATTTACAAATCCCTGAAAATATGAGTGTATGTTTATGTTTTAGAGCTTTTGCTCATGGTTTGCCCTTTTTGGACCTGCAAAAACTATCCCAAACAATTTAAATCAAATGCTGAAAGTTTACTAACTTAGTAACAGTAACAGGCGGCTGCACAATTGAGTTAAGATGTCACAGATGCTTGAGATTTGGAATATATGCAGCACAAGCTGTTTGGTGTGCATCCTGCCGTCCAATATCTCAATTAATTTTGTGCTCTCAGTAATTTTGTAAAGACAACCCAGTGGCAGCAGGTGTCTTACCTCCAGGCACCTGCTCCATGAAGATCTTGATGAAGCCGTTCTCACTGATGGAGCCCACGTACTGGACAATGTTCTTGTGCTTTAAGTGCTTGTGAAGGGCAATCTCCTCATGGAGCGGCTGAGAGTATCTGCATTCAAAGGATGACACATCAAAATGCTGAAAAACACTTTCATCCCCAGAAAACAGGTCAGATACTGTATGTAGATGAAGTTGGACAGGGACCAGCGCTAGATATTATACCAGTATTTTCTCTGTTTCTCTGCAATTTTTCACAGCTCCTTATCTCACTTTTGCTAGCTTTTCGAAGGTGCGCAACTTATTTTTTCTGTGGAGATTGTTAAATGACTAATTTGTATGAAGATGAGTTCTGAAAACGTTCTTTTAATATGAATTGGTTGGCTTTCTCTGTGTCTGTGTTGGTATTTCAGGTGCTCCAGGTTCCTCCCACATTATATAGACATGCAAGGCAGGTTAACTGGTGATTCTAAATGGGCCGTAGATTTTGGTGAATTTGGGAGTCACAGGCTGCCCGTTTCTTGGTGTTTGCCTTGTGACGAACTGGTGATCTGTCCAGGTTGTAACCTGCCTTTCACCCACCGTCACTGTAACTCTTTAAAAGGATAAAGTAGGTTTAACTAAGAAAAGATGAAACGTTAGTGGAAGAATATTAAACCAAATACTAATTACTGCATTACTGGTATTACATTTGACTACATAGTCATTAAAGCAAAGCTAAAACAGCCTTAACATAAAATAGCAAAAATTTAAAAATGTGCAAAAACACTCACTATAATAAATCATTACTGTTTGGATCAATTAATCCAGCAGTTCTTTCTCTCATTACTGTATAAAATGTCAGCAACTGGTGAAACAGGCCTGTTAGAAGTTTCCAGTGCCTGTTTAGCTGACAGCTAAAAACCTAAAATATAGAATAATAAGAAAACAAGCCAGTCTTCCTATTTGGGAAGTAGAACACTTCCCAAATAGGGAAGCGTTCCAATATTTTTTTTTTTTAAACATACTGTAAAAAAATTATTTTAATCATTAATTATCAAAATGGGTAATATTCCATGAACCGGTGTTTGACTCAAAACAAGATAAAAATAAGGACAAAAACAAGTAGAACCTATAGTCACCTATTATAAACTGAATCTGAGTGTGCACTGTTCAGCAGAGCAAGTAGGCTTATGGAGATGTCATGTCAATGTGTCATTTCCTTTAGGCTATGTGAAAGTAAACAACATAGATACAGACAACCCAAAGCCAGAAACAAAAGACAAAGCAGCAAAAAGCTAGACTGAATCCTGATATCTGACCAGAACAACAGGTACCTCCATACAGTGAAAGAATGCCTGCCAGCAATTTCTTTTCACATTCAACTCCCTGCATGAATCACACCTTCGCTCTCTCTCTCTCTCTCTCTCTCTCTCTTTCTCTCCGTCTTGAGATTTCTGTCGACTTCTGAATTATTTACCCAGATTCTCCACATTCTTTGCAGCTGAGCGCCCTGCTGCCTCGCTGATGTGATTAGTGGAACTAAGTGTGGAAGTGCAATCATTTAGTCTGTGAAAGAGTCTTGCAGTCTGAGATGAGTAGGTGGAACTATGAGGAGACACGCATTTTGAGCAGAGACAGTGAAGGGAATAAAAGGCAGAGGGTGGGAGTTTGCTTTCTATGCTCTTTACTAACCAGTCACTCAACTGGATACCAGCACACTGAGAGCCAGAAAGCACCAGGGATAGCGCTGATCTGTGCTTTGCGCTCTCAGTCGGAGAAAAGCAGCACTTTTCTAAATGATGCTTGACAGCCCTGCTGAACAAGCAGAGGCACTAACAGCTCGAACACTTGTTAACATCCAGGCTGTAATTCAATCGTTGTACAGTGCAATAAATAGATGATGTGCAAAACTGCTAAATGTATAAAATATGTCCTGAGGGTGGCTTCAGATTAAGACTTTATCCCCCTCTGAACATGAATATGCTGAGCCAGTTCCATAGCAATCTGTCAGTTAGATAAATATTGGTTAATTATTTTTTAAGCAAATAAGACGTTTTGCTCAGTTAATAGCATTAAAGCAAAGCTCCTACGGTCATGAGAAATATTAGGGTTGATCCTCTGGGAGCTATGAATACCATGGTGAGGCTCTGCTGGCATGGGGAAAAATAAGGAATGAGTCCTCTATGCTTGCGTCTTCTCCCATCATCCTCTGTGGTAACAACAGTGTGAATTTTCCAGAGTGACAATTAAAAGAAAACACTTTTTTTTCCCTGACCTGCTGTCTCTCTCTGGTATCTCTTTGATGGCCAGTCGGACCTGGTTGCTGAGGTCTCGGCCCGCGTACACCACCCCGAACGTGCCTTTTCCCAGAACCACTCTCTCTCCATGCTCATCGTACTCATAGTCGTACTGTGGAGACAAGAGAAACAGTTTATCATAATATCAATTAAAAGTATATAGAACTCACTATAAGGACCTAACATAAGTGATAAGCTGTTCTTAGCACTGTAACTGCAATAAATGACAGATTAATACTAGCCAAATTCTCTGAAATCATCCAAGTAACTGCATTAGGCTACTATAATCCAATGTAATCTAGCAATAAATTGATCTGTTACCATTTTCATACTAATGGTCACTGTGAAAGACTGTAATCAATTTTTAGATCCATTTTTTAATCCTTTAAGCAAATCACACAAATAAAAAAAGTAATCAAATAAAAATAGCCTCATGAATGAATGTATTACAAGACAAAGACCACATATCTTTGAACTCCTGTACAGACACCAGTGTAACATTTAAGTGTTAACCTTTATAAAGAAGTTACCTGCTGATACAAAAGCAAGTGATTGCATGGTGGCTGTTTGTTTACACTCTAAAATCAGTGTTAAAATGTACTGTATTACCGATTTGATCACTTTTTCCCAAGAGTATTCTTCTGTGCTGTATTCAGCAAAGAATTTTCCTCCTGTTTTTCTGACGCAAACATCCAGAAATCAGCACATCTTTTCTCTCCAGAAAAACAGATCTGATCAGCAGTTTGATAATTAACAGGGGGTCTTTTCTTTATAATCAGATTACCTGCAGCCTGTTACACTGATTCTTTGACCCTGACGAGATATCAAAAAGAAAGGTCATATTAACCCCCAAACCCACTAGTGGGCTTGAAAGCCATGCTTTCCTTAATAACGTTGCCAATGTGACGCCACTTATCAGACCTAGAAACTGTAAAAGCAGAAAGAATATTTAAGAATTTTAATTTTATGATGGTCCTTAAATTATTAATCTGTGATGTACTATTCTGTTATAAAATGAATTAAATCTAAGTTTAATTAAGATATTTCATGATATATCTTGTGCAAAAAAATGCATAGAAAGTGCTTGGAATTCGAAGGGTTAAATAACGTTTGCATCTGAAATATGTGATAAATGTTTACTGCAAACACAGTCAGTAAGACCCTAGTTTTAACACTGGAGACTAACTGTCCCTCAGTTCAGGCTGATTAAAGTGGCACCGAACACACATAAAAATTCCTCCGAGAGAAACCTGTTAGACATCTGATCTGTGCCATGCTGACTCAAAGAAGGTGCGGCAGCATTTTGCCTAATTAGCTTTTCTTTTCCCCAGGCTCTGCTGGGAAGACAGGTGAATGCAACAGCAGGTGTCTGTTCTGTACTGTCAGCGCATACAAAGAACGCAAGCAAAATCCAGGCCTTATCCCAGCAGGTTCCTGCTCATCTCTGAGTGTTTGCAGCTGAGTTTCGATCCAGTTATTATAACGCAGAATGTGATGGACTGGATTAACAATAACAGATAGAAAACTGGATCAAACAAAAGCACAGACGTTTGGAAAAGCTATTGTTTAATAAATAAGCCATAAATTCTGTATGAAAGAGTCACTAGGCTGTTAGCAAAGAAGCACACTAATTATCATTGGCAGATGGTTTTCTGTTTTTTCTTACTGTCAGAACTTCAATCCTTCTGATGGGAACATGAAATCACATCATATTTCCTCTGACATTTTAAAAGCAGGCACAGTGCACTGTGGTAACACAACAGGATGTAACCTAACAATGCAAAGAGTAGCACACTTATACAATTTTCTTGGTACTGATGTGCAAAAAAAGAGCTGCATGACTGTAGATTAGGATCAATTACGTATTTTTGCTACATCTCTGCTCGAGTAAAATCTAGTGGAGAAAGTGATGGAGAAAATTTTTAAAATTCATCCCACCTCTAAGGCATCAGTGTCACAGTCTCCTTCTTCGGGACTTTTCCAGGCCTCCTCTGTTATGCTGTTGACCAGATCACAGAATCTGCCAAAGAATAGTCAGGTCAATCCAAAGCACAGACAACATATAGCATAGCTGAACAGCTTCATATGGGAGCATATAGTAATGTTCCTGGAACTACGTGGACAATGTCATTTACTATTTTTTCATCTCTCAACACACAATATTTACATATATAACAACAACATATCTAAGTATATAACACTAACTTTAAAAAAAAGAGACAAGAAAAAACAAGATAAAACAGAAGAACATTATTAACCCTCTGAACTCCACAACCTGCCAGCAGGTTTCAAAGGCAAGTTGTATTCAGCTCCAGAAACTGTAAAGAATGAGAGTTGTCTGATTTTCAACGTTCCGACTGGCTGACTTGAGCTAATCCTTGGTGATGTGCAGAAACAGAGCATAAAATGTGATATTTTATCAAATCCCTTTATTCTCCAAAATAAAATATTCGCACCAGACTCTGAAAAAATAAAAAAATTCTGCCCTCCTCAGCCAAACTGTAAAGCCATTAGTGACTTAGCTGTGAACAACGGTGACGTGACAAAAATTCCATAATTTGCCGGCTGAACTGCAGGCTGTGTTTACACAGAGCAGACTGGAGGCAAGTATGGAAATAAATAGAAAATGTAAGTAGTAAAATATCTACAGCATGTATCCTCACATTTTTTTTCAGTATTGGTAACAACTGTGGGCACATGGACAAATTATGTACATGTTGATTCCATATTTTTAAATGTTTGTAAAATAATGAGTCTAATGAATTTAAATTAATTTTTTTCTTGCCTTTATTTTTGACAATATAAATTGGTTATGTTGCAAAAAAGCCATTTGAGTTCTCTCTGCTTCCAGCTGTGGTTGCACAGTTTCCATAAAATTGCAGGACTTTATATTGCAGTAAAAAGTCAGCCCACAGTGAGTTAAATGTGACAGGAGGGAAAACACAAAGAAACTGCTTGGGTCTCATAGGATTAAATAAAGGCAAAAACAGTTTCAAGTTACTGAATGTATTACAAAATAGCTTGACTTAGACCTAGACTTTATTGTCTCCGTGAGGAAATTCTTTTCCACAGCACCATTCTGCTTGATTTACATTGACAGGATGGTACAAAGGAAACATACTGGGAAAACATATTCAAATAAAATTACATTTACATGTGCATATTTTGAGGTTTCAGCATATTACAATGGAAAGATGACAAAGTCTTTTGTGTTTAAGTATGTTTGAATGTACACATAGTAGGTGACCAGTCTCTGACTCAAGGCTCTAACAATTCCCAATCAGGACAGAGTAGTAAGACACTCACAGGGCTGAATTCCTATTCTGTCACACAATACGGATGTTGAGTGAATCCCATTGGGTATGCTTTAATTAAAAGGAACACACCAGATATATTGAACGTTATGTCCACTGTAATGGACTACACAATATATAAGTTTCAGCTATGAGCATCTGTATTTTAGAGCTTCAACACACAATACTATGTTTATTTGAGGCACATAATCCTCAAGCCCAGATACGACACACTGATTGTAAAGAAATAAAGTGTGAAAATTCTCCGATTGTCTTATAATCATTATCATCATTATTACAATCATCATTTGCACATTCTGTTGAAAATCCATTTGGTGCATCTAGTGACTGAGTGGTGTTTTTTAGCTTATGAATCAGAAGGGTCTACACTGTTTACACGCACACCTCCCACACAAATACATACAAACATTGACCTTTAACACTCAGAATGTGAATTAGCACGTCGCCTCCTCATACTATCACACATGGCATGCCTGCAGGTGTTCAGTGATACACATGTGCTCGTGCGTGCACACAAGCCAATCACACATACGCGCAAAAAGAACCACATTGGCCCTCTTCCTCTTTCTACCACATTTCATCTGTTTCTTGCTTCTGCTCTTCCCCCTTCTTCTCACCCCTCTTATCCCACTGCCATTCCTGTTAAAATGAAAGGAGCATCATAACAACAGCAGGCATGACTCGCTGACTCTCACACTCCAGATAATGGAACTGGAAGTGCTCGTGAGCCTCAGCTGTGAGAGTCACAAGTCTGAGGATTCGGTTCTTGAACAAGCAGCAAGCAAAAAACATGGCAGTGTCAAAATGGAGCAAGGTGTGCTTGTGGTGACGGAACAGTGTGAAATTTGCCACCTGAGTACAGAGCTGACAAGAGTGCTTGAACTATTGTAGGGCTTGGCACAACCAGCCAAAGAAGAGATGTACTCACAAAGTTTACAGTCTTTGTAGCCGGATGCAAATCTTGAAGATAAAAATTGATCCGCAAGCTGATGTTGATTCAATAACCACTGAGGTTTAAGGAATAAAACTGAAAGTCTTCTTGTAAGTAAAGGTTGCAAATTAATGATAGAGATCCTGCTTCAATTTGTGGCCACTTCTGCTCACATATTGAATTGTTTTAAAGCAACGTGTGTGATGTGGGTAAAAACATAGTTTACTTTACCTCATCTACTTTGTAAGTGGTGACACTCTATCAATGCAACACTCAATCTACTAAGGCAGCCTTTGTAAAGCACTGTAAAGCTCCTCATTGATAAAAGATTTTAGATTCAAACTTGTCTCTTCTTCTTCCAGGTATTGCACCTATAATATTTCTATAAATGTACAAAAATGGTGTTAATAACCAACGTTTAACTACACTGTCATTAACATTAAAGTAATAGATCTCCATTAATGTGACAAATGTTTAGAATAATCGACATGTATAGTTTATATCTGGGACAGTATGGTGAATTTTTTATGGCATCAGCCTCCAGTGAACTTTGTGTATAGTGCTAATTAGTTAGCATTTCTAAAGGTAGCATTTGAGCAAGCTGACCATGGACTGTATATAAAATAGTGTTTGGACCTGAAAAGTGAAGCCGACACAGAAATCAGATTGCATAGACGACTATGAGAAAATGAGCCTTCTTCTTATTGAATCTGTTACCTCAGTAAACATTTTCTTAAAGAGTGTAGTGTCTTAATCACTAGTTTGAAGACTTTTTGAATACAGCGTGGTTTTCACTTTTGAAATGGTCCTGTTTAGGGTAAAATCAAAGAGAAAGCAGGGCGTGTCTTCCACGTTACAACCATGTGACTGACAGGTCACTCCTACATCACAGTGTCTAATCTTCTTGGAGCCTCTGTCAGATTGCCGACTGCTTGCTTGTTACATCTAGTTTCAAAAGCCTGACATGATGATGCATTGCATTTAAAACACTACTGTGCAGCTTCACAGCTGATAGCATGATTGTAGCCACTTATGGCCTTGTCTTAGCCTTGTCTAGTATAAGTCTCTCTTTAAGTAAAGTAGTAAATCTCTTCTATACATTTAAATACTCTGCAAGTAAGAGCTAAGGTTAATACATCTGGAATCTGTATTCCGATTTCAAACTAATTTTCGGCTGTTATTTCATAAATCAAAATTATATTGATTTCAAAAGCATGGGCAAAAGAAGTCAAGCAACTGTAATCACATTAAGGGAAGCTATATTATGTTGACTGGCTACTACAGTTCTTACACAAGCATTACACAGCGAGCGTGATGATGTAAACTGAACAGTAAGAGAATAAACAGACAGACCAACCTTTTACAGTGCATCTCTGTACAGAAATAGATCTGGAAGTCTTCTGCATTGTGAAGGACGTACAGAAAGGCACTGCGTTCATCAAACTTGGAAATGCTGAGGAGAAACAGTCCACAGTTAGTTGCTAATCACAGCAGAGTAGATATGACTGAATGAGAATGAATTAAGCCTTTCACTGGACTCATGAAATCCACCATCAAATCTGTGGCAGGAATCAAAAGAGTAACACTGCACATGGACAGTCACTCCATCTAAACATAAACGTCAATGACTAATGCTGGATGCGCACACAGATGTAACAACAACACAGCATGCTGATTGGAGTATGCAGTGTTATGAGTATGCCCTGCACAGTTACAGTTTCTTTAAGACATAATCTGCATCTGAAGCAAACACAAAACTTGCTTTGCAAATTGTCAACTCAAATAATGCTGCATTTCTGCATAACATATGGAGTGCTTCAATCAACAACTAAATGCAAACGTTATCCAGTGGGATGAGCACTTGTCCACTTCTTAGTGAGTGTACCGAGGTTGCTGAGGCAGACAACGGAGTGCCTGTGTGTGTGGTCATACTGTAGCTTGCATAGCTGCTATTGTGTCCTGCTAACTGTCTGCAGGCTGAGTGGGCACAGAGAATGAATCGTTCCCTAGCAACATGTGAGCACAGCCCTCCACTTCTCTCTGATCTGGCACTGAATGCCTTTGAGGACCATGGAAAAATAGGCACAGAGCAAGACATCATGAAAATGGTCTACGGTAGACTGGAGCTCTCCTATACAGTCTGGAGCTTTGAGAGGTGAACTGGTAGTAGTACAACATACATCTAAAATGCATGCTCTGAATTATTATTTACAACTGTATATTGTATGGTAGCAATTGAAAAATATATTTGCTTTTTATGTGGTTATCTTTGCAGTATGAACAAGACAGCAAATTAGGGGACAGAGAGGAAACATGCAGCAAAGCGCTGCTACACACAAATCAGGGATTCAGGGCTCACAGTTTGAGCCTTAAAGGAGTAGTTTGACATTTTTGGAAATGTGCTTCCTTGCCTAGAGCTCAGAGCAGTGCAGGGACTCCCTAGGGTCTGCTGACTGCCTGGTAAACTCATGGTCAAAATAGGGCTATGGGAAGGCCCTTTCAGTCTTTGTCATGTCAACAGCAAGTAGAGCCTGCTGTTAATTTCTATTCAATTATAAATTTCAATGCTTTTGAAAGGCAAAATTGTACAACTTCTATGGGCATTACTGTACAAATAACACTGTAAAAACGCCTTAAAAGTTTCACTAAGCTGGTACTGAATAATTTGAAACATATGTTCAGTGTTTAAACATAGTGAACCACATAAACTATTCAAAAAGCTAAACTTCAGTCATCCAATGATAGAGGCTGCCAGTTAGGCTTGACTTTTGACTTGTTTTTTTCACCGCATTCTTAAATGTGACCCTAAAAATAGCCGTTGCTCAGATGTTACATTCAGGATCAGCACTGAGCTCGAACCAGGAGCAGTGATGTACAGAAACATGACAATATTCCAGACAGAAATTCAAAGTGAACTATTTAAAGACTTGAGACTCTGACTTGGATTAAGAAGCTGGTGTTTAAGCAGCTTTGCATTAAAGGCAGCAGACACTGACCTGACACCTCGTACAGATGTGGCGCTGAAGTTCCACTCATGTATTCCCTTGTGCTATATAACACATCAAAACAAATAACATCATCATCATCATTTTCTAGCAGGTGTTGCATGCATGTGTGCTATCTAGATAACTCACTCACTGTAGTAACATAACCTCATTACATAGGCAACACTGAAAAAAATATCTTGACTGATGCGTTTATATGCTGTGTAGTAATTAATAATGTGACACAACATAAAAAAAATCTAAACAAATAAGACTTAGAAAAAAAAATATCACAGGAAGCAACAATGTATTTTCATACAGCATCTAACCAAACATAAGAAAACAGGAAAGCTGACATCGTCATCAACATCATACTTCTTTTAACTGTGGCTATGATTTTGTGACTTTTTAGCATAACACCATTTCCTTTCACCAACCGTCATTTCCTCCTACTGAAAACACAGACAAACAGCATATATTTTGCCAACAACTTATGCTAAACATTCAGACTTTAGCTTTGCTATTTGATTGACTCATAATATGGAGACCATTATATTTTTCCACAGACTATACTAAAGTCTGTATGAATTTTGATTGAAGGATTACGTACAATATATGTTGTGGTTTTATTGTAAATTGACACCCACCTTATCATCAGGAGCCACATGCCAGATAGACACTGTGTTGTCATCAACGTCTTTGTTTATGGACAAATATGAAGGCTGGTACACTTTAGTGGGCTCTAATATCAACACCTGGAGAAGAGATAAATGTATTGTATCGTTTAAACCCTTATTTAAGTAATCCAGAAACAAATTAAACATGGAGGTAGTAAACTACTGATAGTATCTTGAGCCACAGATTTTTTTTGCCAGTATTAGTATCTTGGAAAAATGTTGTACATGTTGACTTCAGATTAATAATTAATCAAAGGAATTTAACTTTCTTTTCTTGTCCTTTTTTTAAGCATAACTGTGACACAGTGTTCTTAAAACACTTTTGGAGTGCTCTTTGCTTCTAGGCATGGTTGTGCTGTTTCCACAAAAGTGCAGGACTTTATGTCGTAGTGAAAAACGAGGCCACAGTGAATAAAAATGTGACAGGAGCAAACAATGCCCAGGATCTGCTTAGGTAAGTTTCTGAGCATGCATTATCTTTTTCTCTTTCCAAACATTAAAACACAGCTCTTATGCAGTATGCAAAATTTAGAATTAAATGGTGCCTTGGCTGAAGTCACCTACAGGGAATCGGACAGATGAGACATCTTTTTTGGTCGCCTCCACAAGGAAGTCCATCCAAAAGTCCACCAACTCCTGTTTGGGGGCCGGCTGCTCCACGCCGGGCTTTTTGAAGTGCTGGTAGATCAAGAAGGTCTCCACCAGCGAGCGCAGATACCTGAAAACAACCAGAAAACAAAGTAATGAATAACAATCCAGTGTGCTCTGAGGAAGTCAGAAAGCAAATAACTCAATGTCTGAACTATGCACACCTTTGCTGATATCATATTTGTCATCAAAAAAACATCTGGTTTTATGAACAGAATAACTTACTGACGGATAATTTGCATTTTTACTACACTGGTTTAAACCCGTGAGTATCGTTCATGAAATATCACAAAAACAAACAGGAGCAGTTGATTGTGTTTCCATGCTGGGGCACGTTTTTCTTTGTGACATTAATGGAAACTTAAAGAGTTTTCACAGCACTAACACAAATAAAACCAGCAGGGTCTTACATACTCCAAAGAAGGGGCTGCAGACAGTTTACTATACTTCTCTACATGATCCAGTCTCATAAAATCTTGCAGAAAAGCCTAAATTTATGTCTTGCAGACGTCTAAGGCTTTGTTCCTCCACCATAAAAGGATTATGTGAAAATAGTATGGGTTATACAAACCATTTTCATGTGTTCATATTAAAATGTTGAGAGGATAATTTAAGGATTTTTTTAATGTGTTCCCATCGCCCAGATGAATACATCCAGATGTGCAGGTTAGTTTAGATAACTAAAGTAATGTATCAGTAACACACACCCTGACTTCTAAACCACTTCAATGTCAAACAAATGTCAAATTACCCACTACCTAGTTGTGTCTCCTGTTGTGAAGAAGCATTTCTTTCACTGCACTGTAACAACACCAGACTGATATCCTTCAAATCCACGTAAAGACAGAGGTTGTGTCAAATGAGCAAAGTGAGTTCCTGGTGATATTTTATTTTCTTCACGGGAAATGCACCAAATGTTTGCACAATGGCCACAGATGGCCAATGTGGTTTCAAGGGAAAGCTGAGCACACTTCAGATCCCAATGACACAGGAGCAGTTGGTGATGGAGGTGGTCTATAAAGTGTTTTTCGGCGTGCTGCACTGAGAACGACTTATCCATGTTCTCACCAGATGGGGGCTTTGAGTTTGAAGAGTTTCTCAGAAGCCTGGATGACCCTGGTGTTGTCACAGGCCAGGATGCTGGCGCCCAAGAAAAAGCCTACATCCCAGTAGCTTTGTAGCTTGTCCAGACTGCCTTTTTTACCCAGCAAGCTGCTCAGCTTAACTCCTGGAAAACAACACAAAATATATATCAGTATTTTATATAGTAGGAATATAATTGTTTTGTCCTCTTTTTCCCTTGGGCTGTAAACAGACAAAACTAGCCAGCAGATGAGATAACTGAGGAACGAGTGCAGCAAGAAAGGGATAAAAAACAAAAAGTCTATCTTCTGCTTGGACATGCCACAACTTGCAGCAAAGAGGTCTAGCTTTATGATTAGCCATTATACTCAGGAGAACTGCAAAGGGAAGCTGCTGCTACATGTTTTGCAGAGACTGCTGCAGAAATGTGCCATTTGAAGCGGCAGTGAGGGTCGTATAGGAATAAGTGTAAGCAGCGTCTAGAGGAATGGAGGGTGGGGTTCATTAAGGGAGCTGCAGGCTGATTCCCAGAACTGCCTGCTCTGTTTCCCACATTCCTGAGCTCCTCTGAGCCTCAGATTTCAGAGAAAAAACTAAAAATTTGGAGCAAAGGCTTAGTTACGTGCTTGTGTGTCAAAAATAAAGGGAAACACCAATATATATTATTCGATTTTGAAAGAAAGAAAAAACGTAGTCTGAAACACGGTTGCTCACAGTAGCAAATAAATTTGATGAATAAATTTTATGAAAAAAACATATTGTGTATGTCTCAATTAAAAATTAGCCAAAAATACAGTCAGGTCCATAGATATTTGGACATTGACACAATTTTTAGCGTTTCAGCTCTGTACACCACCACAGTGGGTTTGAAATGAAACAATCCAGCTGTGCTTTAAGTGCAGACTTTCAGCTTTAATTTGAGGGTATTTACATCCAAATCAGGTGAATGGTGTAGGAATTGCATCACATTTCAGACTCTAAGAGCAGACAGCACAAGATAATAGAGAGCGGAATATAAATAAAATACAATTGATCAATAATACAAATGCAGCATGATTAAAAAGTGGCTTACAGGGGAGCAAGTTATCAGCAAGTTGTTGGATGATACATTCAGCAAGGAGACACGTTTCGTGGAGCATATGTGCAGTGTTGTGTGGACGCCGAGTTTATGGAAGTTGTTTTAAAAATGTTAAGACACTGATAGCAGAAGGTGAGAAAAAAGTCACGTGAAATGTGTAGTCAATGATAAGCTTTTACCCACAGTCTACATCCAGTGAGTTACACTACACCAACTCCACAAAATACGTAGCTGCTCCACTACGTTCACCAGCTAGTCACAAACTTTATATGCTTGTTGTTTGAAGATTTCTGAGAGTTTTTCATATAAAAAAGCTTCCTGGCCTGCTGGGTTGATGAGAAACCGAGTTACAACCTCACAAAACCAAAAAATTGAGCTTAAAGACCTTAACATGCTCCCCAGAACTGAAGGGAACAAAATTTCTGTTTGTGATTTATGGTTTTAATTAATATAATAATAACGAATATAAAATAATGAGAAGTGAAAATTTAACTGAATCAGATCTCCATGTAAGGGTGTCAACCATATTGCAAAATAAAAGCTTTTCTTTTTTAAACAAATAGCTATGACTAATCATGAAGGACTACCGCAGCAAAAAGGACAGATTAGAATTTAATGACTCAGTGGTTGTCTGCAATCTCAATGTAATAAAACGAAAATCAGCATATTTGGGTCAAAGACGCAAAAATATCCAGTCTAGTGTCCACTCACCCACTTTGCGGAGCTCGAAAGATGTGTCAAACTGGTGTCCAGCTGCCAGGAGTAGAACAGCATAGTTGATACCAGAGTGTAGTGTTGGTTCTGACTCAAACCCCTTTTTAAACCTGAAAGAAGAAGAAAAAAAAACAACTCCAATGAACACTTTTCTTTCAAGAAATGCGTCATTGCAAATCCCAAGCATCTCAGAGATAACGGATGGCTTCAGAGGGCTCCCCCGGCTTTCTGAGGCACTTCAAGATAGAAAAAACAATTACAGCCATATTGAGTTGGGGCCACAGAACGGCAAACAGCAACTGTGAGTACCCCCACAAAACAAGAAATTTCATTTATTTAATGAGCAATCTGTTGTGCTGAGGGAAGGGGTGTGAATGTTATTAGAGGCTTGTGCCAAGCTGTGACACAGAACTGAAAATAACAGCCAGATGGGAGCTTTGATTATCTAAGCAGCATATTCAGTTGACAAAGATATGAAATTTTAAAAGCAATTTCCATTTGAAGTCAATCAGCAGCCTTGTGTCAACTTCCGCCAACTAATGTTAGCCCTCCGTCTGTGCTCACATGACAACCACACACAAGAGAAAGCAAATATGAGTTAACCGCCCCTTTAAGTTTTCAATCATGTTTTACATCGTAGCCAACACCATGTAGTGGTTTGCTTTTCAAACAGCCTGACATTCTTAAACAATCAAGGCCTGGATTCAGAAAAGTGATGCAAATCTGTCAGATGCATCTTTCTTCATACTAACAAATTAGCATCCAGCTAATATCGCTGGGACTCTTTTGGGAAAATAAGAACTTAACTCACCTTCATATTATTTCACAGGAAAGTTAAATCAAAATTCATTTATATTCAACTAGTTAAGTCAAAATGATCAACATTTGTGTCACATTTATAGACAGAACTGATGGAAGCTATCCTTTGAAATACGTTTTGGTCTTGGTCTAACCTATTTTCTCAAAGTCATACTCATTCTATTGAAGTTACAGTAGACTGGCTACACCCTTAACCCAAACAAGATTAAGTCTACTTAATGGAGAAGGGTCACAACACTTTGGTCACACTCTGGTTCAGGAAAGTCATTCAGCAGTTTTAAATAGGGGAGCATTGAGGTTCCACTGAAATATAGCAAGCTTTTCTGAATTATGATGAATGTAGTCTCTGAGCTATGTGAGCTGAATGTCTCTATAATGATCATCTTTACATTAAAGCAAAAGGCAGGGATTTGAAACAGGAAAAAACAGCATCATTTTGACAATATAAAATCGTCCTAGAGTTCTTCCCTCTCCATCGTGCTAATGGGACTATTCTAAGGTGTACTGAGCACAGTGGGCAGTCATAGCACAGGAATTCTGGACAATTTAGAACTTCCCATTATCACACAGCCAATGACTGAAAGCAAGCATAAATCTCTGCTCGAAACTAGCATTTGTTTTGAGCACCATTTGTCTTCCTGGTATACGTGCAGGTGGCATATTTGCAGTGTGAACAGCCTGCATCATCACAATTTTAGGCTGCACACAGACACCGACAGAGAGTTCGTACACACCCTTGTACATTTAAAACAGAGTGAGGAGGAGGACCAGAAGTCCAGCTGACTTTCAGATCACTTGAATTATAATATGCCGAAGGGTTTACATGAAATGTTTGGCCAAGTAGGCCAAAAAAGATACTGCCTACACCAGCTTTAAATTAAAAAAGGGGAAAAGTTAAACTTGTACCAACATGCTGTGCTTGCAGTTTTATTCAAATAAGGCTTAACTGGCAGTAAGCAACCCAAAAATATTACTATCAGTACTCTCTGTTACCAACAGCATCCTGCACTTCTGTTGGATCCTGATCGTTCCTGTCTCCATGTCAGGGATAATTTATAATTAAAACAAATTCATGAACTTACTGCTGTTGAATCATTAATCTTTAAGCTGTTAGTCTCTGTTTTCATTGCAGTAAGGGTCTATTTTTATGGACATTTTATTTGTAGCCTGATAGATTGGAAACTGTAGAGCAAACCAAGTGAAAAATGTGTGATGATAAATGCGATGCCTGCATGTATCCTTGAATGAGACTTAACAGCTTTTTTAAAAAATCCTGTACTGATGGTATCATTCAGGGTAAACTCTGAATGCTGAGGTGCCATGATCCAGTGAATCAGCGTACAGCCATCTATCAGCCTATCTTGTCCTTCGAAACATTTCTTCTAACAATATTTAGTGGTGACTCGGTGTGTGAAGAAGCAAACTGTTTGCCTGAGCTGAAATGTCGTAGACACACACCAGACATCCTGCCCTGTCCGGCTCTCTCACCAGATTGTGCCACTGTCTCTGCTCTGCGTGTCGGTAAAATGAGACTCCAGGAAGATGTCCTTGTAGATCCGTCCCACTAAGCAGTAGATGTCCGATGCTACCTGCTCTTCTCCCTCCACCAAGGGCAGCATTATGTCCAGAGCTTTCTGTCTGTCGCCCGGCAGGTTCCTCCTACACTCGCAAACAAGCACAAACACACACAAAGCACATTTAGCACAAAGCAAGTCAGAAAGGAATTAAACAGGTCACATTTTCTATTTTGAGTGACACATTTATTTACCGGTATGACAGTGAAAAACTGTAATGCGTATCGGAGATTAGCTGCAGGTGTTAAGTGTTCACATTGTCGTAATCTTAAATAAGGACTCCACCACTTTTGTATGTCAATGTCTGTATTAATACTCTACCTGCAACATAGTTGTGTAACATATTTTGGAGCTCTGTAGTGAGCAGCAGAGACAACACAGAGCTGCACTGCAGAAGATGTAAGATTGTGTTTTAGGAACGTGACCTAGAGTCAGTATATGCTGGCTGCTGCTACATCACCAGCTTTATCCATCTCTTGCACATGTACTTCACTGCTACATTGTGAAGCACACTCACTTCTGTGAAGGCCACATCAGCTACATTTACATTGTCCATCAGTATTTATCAAAAAAAAATCTTATAAGCTTTTAAAGAGAATGAAGTGTCTCATAAAAATACAAGAATGGGCTGATATTGGAAAGAAAATGAATTGCATACAACATACCAATGCTTGTCATATAAACACTCCTTCCCTTCAGTTCACTATTTATTTTGGGATAATTACACAGGAGTTTCCAAATTCTGAATAATGAAAGGCATAACAGGTGGCACGCCTTCCCCCGTTTGAGAGTGGGAGCTAGTAAACAACACACAACAAAGCAGAAAAGTGCTATTTGTAAGTAGAAAAGAATTTTTCCATCTTTGTCAAAAGTTTGCTTGTGGTCTAGCCCCCTTTGTAACATTTGCAAAAGTGCTGAAGCCTGCCTTATTCATATGCACTGGACATGGCATAGCTTTAACAAGTATGGAGGTTTTTCACACCCTATCTCAGATATTAAATGTCAAACTAGATCCAAATCAGCTGGTTACTGTTTGGAGTTACTTCAGAGAAGGCACAATTTACTGTGGAGAAACAACACACTATATCCTTTGCTTCCCTTCAGGTTCAGGAAGCTATACTGCTCAGACACAGGGAGGCTGCCCTGCACAGTCACAAACAATGGTTAGTGGGCATTGCGTGTTATGTTATTCATAAAGTACTGCATTTGTGTTCGTTTTGCCGTGTTCTAAAAAAAAAAAACCATCAATAAAAAGATTTTTACACGCACACACAAAAAAAGTTTGTTATTGGTCAAAGTTGGAATGGGACCTAAATAGAATTACTCACGATGGACAGTTAAAAAAGAGGAATGCAGCAGAACTAATGATAATTTCCCATTATGTAAATCTACATATCCTTTTTTTTTTTTTTTTTTTTACACAACCTAATCTACTGTAATTTAGTTTTGAGCTGTAAGCCCACATGAAAGATGAGTAGAAAGCTACAGCTTCCAGTTTGATTTTCAAACTTCAGATCCAACCAACACTGAGTTAAGTGCCATCACAAAACAGCCGTATTCTCATATGTGCATCAGTACACCCAAAGATCTATTTTTACACAAAATAGTGTATAAAAGCAGATCTTTGGGAGTACTGACGCAGTACTGCATCAGTGGACTTGAACTTAAAGTGATTTTAGTTGGAATAATAACTGAGTGTTTTGTATATTTTCCAAGCCTGAAGTATAAACTAAGGTATCAACATTAAAAAGCTGCATGACGGCATAAAGAAAACAGTGTGTAGAATATAATAGTTAGTAGTGTTATAGTCTACAACATATAGATACTACTTTAGAAAATATGTAAAAAATCTGCATAATACCCATTATATTATTACATCTACAACATAATCACTGGTTTGAACAGAATTAAAAATGCATGTAAAAAAGTTAAAAACATGTACATGTACGTGGAGTATTTTGAGTATGTTGAGCATGTGAGCACATACTTATGAGTGTGTTTCTGTATGTAGCTAGGGAACAGTGGCAAAGCTATGGGATGGGGGTACCTGGCAAAGAGCAGGCCATTAGAGGCCTGACTTAAATTACAGAGGTAACAGGGTTCATTAACAGAATTGCCTCTTTTATTTGGCACTGTGAGGCACAAATTGTACTGCAGATGATCATTCTGGTGTGAAAATATCTATTCTAACTAACCTGTGAGGAAATAATTTTAAGTTCTCTAATTAGTGACCCATTAGGAAAAAAAACAGAGAAGAAGAATGACTCTTGTATTAGAAAATCAGCTGCAGTCTCTTCAGGAGTTAATTAATGAAATCACACGAATACCTGCCAATTTACGCTTTTATATTTCCTTTTCACTTGGTGTCTAGAAGATGAAGTTTAATGATTCTGCTTCATCAGAAAAAAAGAAAACACGTGTACAACTGAGTGAATAGAATAAGCAATTAGGCTTATGAACTCAAATCTGTTCATTTTACTAAATACTTGATCTGACGAACAAATGTAATTAATTAGAACCTAAATTGTCCATTTTCGAGGCACACTTAGTGTAAATCAAATACAACAGCACTGCAACGAATCCTGTCTTAATGAGGGTATGGCTTCACCCTTTGAAACCATTATATCTCCTTAGCTAGTCAACTACAACCCGGTCGTTTCTTAAATGCTAAACCTTAAACATAGCTTTATCAAATCACAAGAGAATGAATGATTTTGGAAGGAATGGAAAAATGCTAATGTCTTACCAATAAAGATGCCAACTCAAAAGAAACTTTGTTGTGTTGTCGTAAAGCTAAAGGACAAACTGAATATGTATTTCTGACCACCTTTATTTTTGACAAGGACAGTGGAGAGAAGGACAAGAAAGGTTGGGGGGAAGAGGGCTGGGAAATGAAACGCAGCAAATGATCCCCAGGTGGGATTTGATCCGGAGATCCACTGCTCAGAGCATACGTGTCCATATGGTATGTACCTTAGCCATCCGGCCACTGGGTGACCCCAGTAATAACACACACACACACACACACACACATACACACACACACACACACACACACTCACTCACATACACACACACACACACACACACACACACACACACACACACACATACATACATATATATGTATAGTTGTAAAAAACTCCCATTTTGAAAGTGGCACTAAAGGAAGCAGAATATGATTCACATGTATTAATCAGTTGGGATAAAGAGGATATTAATTACATCTTACATACTTGTAAACAAACTTGTCTTTGCATAGTGTATAGATTATTAATATCAACAAAGACCTTTAAGAGCTTCAGGAAAATCAGTTTGCTCGTTATTATGTAAATTTATTCAGAATCTATTCAGAACATGTGCTCCATTGGGGAATTTTTGTTTTGCAGTGTGACATTTCAATCAGGCAGCTCTCTTGAGTTATAGATCATTTCAAAACACAGACGTCAGAAATAAATGAGAGGTGTTACCCTATAAAGTTAAGTCTCTCACACACACACACACACACACACACACATACGCACACACACACACACGCACATCACGAAAAAAAAAATACTGATAAACATAGCGTGTCTCCTCTCCGGGGCATGAAGGTTAAATAAAACATATGAGCTGACAGCTATTACCATGGAGACAGTCCAGAGGGAAGAGCACTCAGGGAGACAAGACCTGCTCTCTTCTCAAGCATCTCTCTTTTTCCTGCTTTCTTCTCTTCAGAGTGCTGATGGGTATTTGGATAGAGGAGATTTTTTGCTGTCAGGCTTTCAGCAGCAAGGCCTGCACAACAGGCCCCTGAGCGGCGTTCAACACTCACATGCCTGAGGCTGGAGCCACTTCAACCGAGCAGATTCATTTAGAAGTAGAGCACCTACTTCAGATCAATGACTGAGCGCCTATTAGGGCTAAATATTGATAATCTCGGGGCTTGGTGTGGGCTGAATGCTGCTGAGTCAGAGCTCTGTGAAAATAGTGAAGGTAATGATTTATACAACTCCACTTCAAGGACTCCACACTTGAAATAGGACTGATTTTTTGACTTTGCTATTCTATGGTATGGCTTATTACATCCTATAGCTAACATTTGAAAGGGATGGCTTTCTGTAGACTCTTATAATATCAGTAATTACCTCACAAGTTATAATCTCAGTTTTTCTTAAACCCAGAACGTGAAAGTAACAAATCTGTATCTGACTGTATATCTATCGACTGTGGACTGCAGTAAAAATGCTCCTTTAATTTAGACTCATGTTTCCTGATAAACAACCAGAGTCAACTGGCTCAATATATAACTGCGGGACTTTTTGTAACATAGTTGACAGGTATCGTAGTTGACATTTTTGCTGTTTTCAGGCCTAAAATCAACGTGCCCACGTGTAATCAAACACTACATGGCATTTTTGCAGAAAGATTCTTGTAAATATTATACATACAATTGAGTAAAATTTAAATTGAAAGTTATTTATAAAGATATTGTAGTAACACTGCTAACGTGCGTTAAATCCACTACTTTATATCACATAACTAAGAATGAGGAATAAGAGCATACCTTGGAGTCTTGCAAGTCTTGTCTTCAGGAGGAAATGACATCATGTGGAGCAGATCATGTGATTTGGAATTAACACACTTCCTTGAGAGGTGTTTTTGTAATGGGTAAGTTAGTTGAAAGGGATTTCTCAGACAGATATTAGTTATTTTCCATATAAAATTTGATACATTGCAAAAAAAAAAAATCTGTCATGATTATCTCAACTTAATAAAAAGACTCATAATCAAAACTACTTTTTGAATAAGCTCATTTTATTATTGTTTAGCTAAGTAGAAGGTGGTTGTTGTTAAATTCAGACAGTTATTTAGTTGACATTTTAGTGATATCTTGTCATTTTTTATTAAAAAGTGATTGTTTCTATAATAAATAATTATGGAATTTGTAAAGACATGATCATAATGAACATAAAAAAACATCTTTTTTTTTCTTAACTTTTAATGAAAATGTATGCAAGATATATCCCATGGACTTCAAATGTACCTCAATTATATATTGACCCAATTATAGAACAAAGTATGTCATCAGCAATGTCTGGTTACACGTTTAAGAAACGTACAACATACTGTAAGGTCATACTCTTCTCTCTCTGCCTCAGTTTCTTGTCTCTCTACAAGATCAAATAAAGACAAAAATGCCCTAAAAATCAAATCAATCAATGTATTCCTGATCCTATAAGCAATATAGATGGAAAGGTCAGATTCCTTAAAAAAAAAATGAACCTATAACATATAAGTTCTCATTCAAAATTGGAGGTGTAGAGTGACATTACCATACTTAAGCTCATTTTATGTTACTTAAGTAATTACATTTTACGCCACCTTAGACTCAAACATTGCAGTTTGCCTTCCACCGCCTTTATCTGACAACGTAAGTTGCCATTTATGATAACACTAATAATCACATTATCCCAAATATTAAAAAAAAAAAAATCAGAAATAATGATGTAATATCACAAGATAACTACGTATAGGTAGCCCCACATAACAGTTGCAACATTTAGGTTATGGCCCTTTCAGGCTAAAAGTGTTGTACTTTTACGCACCAAAATCCAATATTTTCGATAGTTTGTGCTGTGCCACACAAATTTTGTGCTGTTTTGAGCATAGTTCAGCATGCCATCTGGTGAGCTTGCGGTCAAGATTCAAATTAGGTGAATTTTGACAACTGAGCTGGACTATCAATGCTCTCATGCCCAATAGAAAAGAGGCATTCAGCAAAGTATGGAAGACAAAATGGAAGAAAAACCAATGAGTATGTTTGCAAGTTTGCATTCGTAACAAGCCGTCCAGAGGAAATACCTATCATCTATGTCTGTTTTTATGTTTCAACATCTTAATATTGACAGTAAGGTAAGCATTTTAACAGAGCTTAGTATGTCGTATGTTTCAGTAGCTGTACAGATCTACATAAGGTAAAGGGGTATAATTTTCATATAAAAGATTTTATTAAGTTAATGATGTTGTTTTGCTAGAACTTTTGGAAACTTGTCGGTTTTGCTCGGTCTTTCACAACTCCATCAAACAGTGCATTAAAACCAGATGAGAGCTCAGCACACGCCTCACTGTGTCTGACAGGGCGTTGATGCTTAAAAATAAGGCTTAAAAATAATGCGTCCATACTGATAATCAATCAATCAATGACACCATAACATTCTTCTAAAAAGATAATTTATGTATAATTATTGCTTGCATTTTTGGTACTTTGCACATATTGAGATGTTAATACTTCACAATACAAATTCAAGTTATTCCCATGGAGACGTTCCCAAAAATGTGTTACTATGCCTTAATCCTCCTCTCCAGTTCATCTCAAACCAGCTTGTTAGGGTTGAAGTCTCATTTGAAGCCTACCGTCTTGTTGGTTTCTTCTAAGGTAGGTCTAGCATAGCCTGGAGGTGTGCTTTATGTCATTATCTGTATGCCTTCTTTCCTTAATTGACTTTTCTTGCCCTAAAGACAATGCCCAAATAATGCTCCAGAGGGTGGAGCAAAACAGTGTGTTCTAAAGTTGTTTTTATACAGACAGAGGTGTTTGTAAGTCGGCTAATCAACAAAAGACAGGACATTTGACAGAGTTGTTTACATCAACTTTCAGAGCTCAACTTAGTTCTGCTGTAAACCTGTAAACAGTTTACCCATTACTTGCATACTAATATTCACTTTGGTAACCAAAGTTGTATTTATTTACTTATCTATTTTAACTTCTGTCAGTTTTCCACTTACTTTTGTTTCACTTCAGATCATTCATTCGAATTCAAATGGTTATATTTCTATAAAACAGGAAAGACAGGGTGTGCTAAAACTTAAAATGACCCAAAAATATTTTTTTCCTCAAACAGCAACAACAAACCAGAAAACACAGTTCCAGCACCAATGGCAAAACAATTTCCTGTAACAGCTACTTTAGTTATAGTGACTCCTGCTGCTTGCTTTGTTGAAAAGGTAAACTGACACAAAAGACCTCCTACATCTGTGTCTGTGCCATGGCATCCTGTTGGAAAGCTGAAGGAAGCATCTCAGCCTCACGACAGAGGGAGACCTATCTGTCAGTAACACTTATTGAAAGAATTTGTCGCACAAAACATCTCAATATGCTGCTTTCAGCTCGCAAACACAACATCACATCCTGGGAATCGGCCAGACAGTAACAGCGAACACACGGGCATCTTGGCACCATGCAGAAACATTTTCCATTTGCTGCCAAATTAAAGAACAGCATGCTTTACTGCTGTTTGTGGCAGTCACACCATGAAAACCGCAGGAAGTTTACAAGAAAAGCAGCTGGTGAGAAACAGGTAGCCAAAACCTCCTGTGTCCTACATCTGTCTCTTTCCTGAACAGAGCAGCGACACATATACTAACAATATCACTGCTGTTTGGCGACATAAATTTGTTGCCATTCAAAAAAAAAATAATACAAAAATAAAAATCTACCACACTTTTGCTGAACTTAAAGCTCCTACCTCATTTCCCATATATGGCTAATATGACAGGTTTACTGCCTGCTAACAGAAAAGAAATTGAAAATGATAAAATTATAACCCCTGGCGATAAACTCCTAAAAAGAATATTCATTCAAATCTCTATGTCATCTGACATTGCACATGCATCGTCATCATCGTCATCCTGATACCTGAAAGCATTACACTACCAGTCAAAAGTTTGGACACACCTTCTCATTCAATGGTTTTTATTTAATTATAATATACATTGTAGATTAATACTGAAGATATTAAAACTATAAAAGAATATATATGGAATTATGTTGTAAACAAAAAGTGTTAATCTTCAATATTAATCTACAATGTATAAAATAATACAATTGAATAAAAAGCATTGATTTCAATTCAATTTTATTTATATAGCGCCAATTACAGGTCAAATTGTCTCAAGACGCTTTACAGAACCCATATGCCTGACCCCCAGAGCAAGCCCCAAGGTGACAGTGGCAAGGAAAACTCCCTTTTAACAGGGAAAAAAACCTCGAGCAGAACCCGGCTCTTTATGTGGGGGGACCCATCTGCCTGCTGGCCGGGAGGGTTGAGAGGGACAGAAGAGGTAGAGAGGTAGAGGTAGAGGGGTAGAGGGGTAGAGAGGTAGAGGGGTAGAGAGGTAGAGATAGAGGGGTAGAGAGGTAGAGGGGTAGAGAGGTAGAGGGGTAGAGGGGTAGAGAGGTAGAGGTAGAGGGATACAGATAGAGGGGTAGAGAGGTAGAGGGGTAGAGGGGTAGAGGGGTAGAGGTAGAGAGGTAGAGGGGTAGAGAGGTAGAGGGGTAGAGGGGTAGAGAGGTAGAGGAGTAGAGGGGTAGAGAGGTAGAGGGGTAGAGGGGTAGAGGTAGAGGGGTAGAGAGGTAGAGGTAGAGGGGTAGAGAGGTAGAGGTAGAGGGGTAGAGAGGTAGAGGGGTAGAGAGGTAGAGGTAGAGAGGTAGAGGGGTAGAGAGGTAGAGGGGTAGAGGGGTAGAGGGGTAGAGGGGTAGAGGGGTAGAGGTAGAGGGGTAGAGAGGTAGAGGTAGAGGGGTAGAGAGGTAGAGGTAGAGGGGTAGAGAGGTAGAGGGGTAGAGGGGTAGAGGTAGAGGGGTAGAGAGGTAGAGGTAGAGGGGTAGAGAGGTAGAGGTAGAGGGGTAGAGAGGTAGAGGGGTAGAGGGGTAGAGAGGTAGAGGGGTAGAGGGGTAGAGGGGTAGAGGGGTAGAGGGGTAGAGGGATGGGAGAAGGGGGGGGGGTGGGGAACAAGGAATATATAACACACATTGAATGAGAAGGTGTGTCCAAACCTTTGACTGGTAGTGTATACTGTATGAGACGACAAACGATGCATTTCCTCCAAAAATCACGATTTCTCATATCAGGCAACTTTGGCATGTGCGCAATTGCTTTTATATGATAAAAACATTAAGCGAAATCATTGTCCTTCTCTTAATAACTGCTTTGTAATGTGCCATTCTGAAGTAGTTCAATTCCTTTTAGATTCTGCTATCCTGGTTTTCTCCACAGACATCAATATAGTATCCACACCTAATTTAACTGAATTTATACAGTTCATTAAAACTTCATCTACCCCTACAAGAGCATTTGTTCATAGCAGCTCACACTACTGGTTACCAAATATACACATAATACATAAAGCAGAAGCAAACTGTGACTACTAAACAATTACTGTTGTGGAGAGGCATCGGGACTAAAACGGACTATAAGCGCTGTGATCAGCTAGGTATCCACGATTCCACTCTCTCTGACACCCTAAACGCATTCTATGCTCGCTTTGACACACCTGGCAGCAGAGAGAGTGTTCATCTACCCCGACTGGAAGAACAACATTAGTCTCTGGTCCTGCAGCTGCACTAAGTGAGCTCTTCCATGAAGAGGATCAATACCAACAAAGCTGAAGGACCAGACAGGGTGTCGGGTCGCACTCTGAAATTGTGTGCCGACCAACTCGCAGAAGTTTTTAAAAAATATTTTCAACCTGTCCCTGCAGCTTGCTACAGTCCCTGTAAGCCTCAAAACCTCCATCACTGTACCTGTGCCTAAAAAATTTGCAGTCATTTGCCTGAACGACTACCGCCCTGTCGCTCTGACTCCAGTGATTATGAAGTGCTTCGAGAGGATCATCCTAAAGCACATTGTCATCCCTGTTGGCCTGGATCAGTATCAGCTCACCTACAGGGAGAACAGATCAACAGAGGATGCAGTCTCCATCACACTTCACTCCACTCCACAAACATGGTCGTGAAGTTTGCCAACGACACCACCATAGTGGATCTCACATTAGACAATGATGAGACCCACTACAGAGAGGCGATACAGCACCTTATTCAGTGGTGTTCAAACAACCTTGTTCTGAACGACAGAAAGACCAAGGAGGTCATCGTGGACTACAGGAGGTCCAGGAGGACAGAGCATGCTCCTCTCCTCATCAAAGGGGAAGCGGTGGAGCGTGTTGACAACATCAAGTTCCTGGGCGTCCACATTACATCTGACCTGACCTGGTCCCTGAACACAGCTCATCTAGTGAAGAAGGCTCAACAAAGACTCTTCTTCCTTAGGAGGCTGAAACGTGCTGGTCTCTCCCCTCAGCTCCTGGCAAACTTCTACAGAGCCACAATAGAAAGCATCCTCTGTCTTGGTGCAACAGTGTGGTACAGCAGCTGCACAGCTCAGGAAAGAAAGAACTTATCCTGGGTGGTGAAAAACAGCCCAGGGGATTGTGGGAAGTCCTCTTTCAGACCTGGACTCAATATACGCAGGCCGGGTCCAGAGGAAGGCCCAACGTATCGCTGCCGACCCCACCCACCCGGGAAATGGACTGTTTGTTCCGCTTCCCTCGGGCAAACGGTACAGGAGCATAAAAACTCTGACCTCCAGAATGAAAAACAGTTTCTATCCCAGAGCTGTCCATCCTCTCCCCTACACAGACAACAGACACACTGTGTGCAATAAAGAACTGAATCTAGCACTGGACTGCATTTTACCACTCATCCTACTGCTAATTTGCACTAATTCTGTTTACATATTTATATCTTTTGAGGATTTTTATTTTATTTGTATATAGTGTGCCTTTTTCTATCATTTATCTATGGCTGGGAGTCACCAATCGAAATTACGCTGTCTGGAAACATAATGACAATAAAGATTCTTGACTGATTCTTGAATACAGTTAACTTTGCTAATAAATACATTCATAAATATTGAAAAATACTTTAAAAAGACAGAAAGTAACGGGGCCCATGGTGTTCCTACCATTTTTCACTTTCTTGTCAACAGATTACATTGTTCACATTTCAAGAAACACAAAATTAAAGGTGATCACAGAGGCTATACAGACAAGCTCCTAGTTAACATCTTAAATGAAAAAAGTTTTTCACCTGTCTAACTAAATACAACCCTGTTTGAAAGGGACAACTACAACCTGGGACCTCTAGTAATTTGCAATAATTGCAGAGGTCATCCATAATCTTAATCCTGCACGATTTTTCCAAAGCGTCAAATCAAACCGCCGTGAAGAGGTAATTTCCAAATTACACTAGGTCCTCTGGCAATACTAGTTCTGAGCAAATCGAGCTTTTGTGTGTATCTGTATGAGTATGCCTGCATGTGCCAGCTGGCCGGTAAGTGGTAAAGTGTTACCGAGTGTATCACTGTGTCACGCTACATTGTGTCATCTTACCGATTCAGTGCAAAGGCATAATGGAACTTCACATGAGGATGAGCCACAGGGTCAAAGGTTGGAAGCTTCTCCAGAGTCTCTACCAGCTTTACAATGGACTCATAATCCTAGACAACAAGACGGGAACATGCTGATGAGTTGACTGCTGAACACTGTGTGACTGCTGTACATGTATCTCTGCAAAAATGCCCTCAAATCAGGCACTCTGACTCATCAAGCTATTGAGCTGTTGTTTTGAACCTGGAGGGTGAGTTTCTGATGTCCCCTTATTTATTCTGAGACTCAACTGTCTGCTTAACACTAAAGACACTTCAATAATTGAGTGGCCTCTTCATCACATTTTTGTTTTATATACATGTCTACATAGTCACTATACCCAAAGCATGTTGAATAATTCAGCACATCCTCAATGCTTGTTGTCTTATGAATGATTCATGAGGCTGAACGCTGCCTATGGTGAGTGGGAGGATCTGGACTGTGAGAGCCATCACAATGTGGAGACTAAAGAGCAGAAAAAGTGGCAGATTTAAGATGAGCAGACCAAAAGCTTCGCCTAGAGCTCTCTACAGGCGGTCTGCAACGGCCCTTGTTTGAGAAAACGACACTCGTAAAGGGATGAGGCAGACTGATGCTGAGGCAGTGACCTCTCTAACTAGTACAGTAGGTTAACAGTAGCTTCCACTGCCAAGGTCAGGGACATCAGCACACACATCCAGTTTGTCTGAGTTGACAGTTTGCTACTAAACTTCAGAAAGGCATTGGTGGTTAACTGTCTGTCTGATAATTTATCCTCGAAACTTTCTGGGATTCTCAGGGTGCAAAGTGGGGTAATTTTTTAATGCAGACTGTGAGATAACATGGATGGATATTGATTGTTTTGTCATTTTAACGTCTGTTAATGATCTTTGTAGGACTGAACTATCTAATAAGGTTGGAATGATCAGTTTTGGCCTTAAAAAAGTAGGACATTCCACCCTCACTTCTGAAACAGCCTTATTATGAACTGTTGTGCTTCATTGATTTATCAATTATCAGCATTATTTTAGGGTTTTTTTCCTTTTTATTTCATTCTCTTTTTTGATAGCACTTTCAGTTGCACTTGTTTTATGAAATGTGCTATACAAATGATGTTAGTTGCTAGAAAACTAACTGGCAGCTGTTTATAATTTAACTTATTAGACTGAATATTTTGGGCTTTTGGAAATTGCGTTGGGTATATTTCTGGATATTTTCAGTTTCACAGACCAAATAATTCCTCTATTGGATAAAGTTTGCTACAACCCATTTGCTTTATTAAACTTACTGGGGTACAATGATCAAGCTGTGGAATTCTCATTCCTCCAGACTCTTTTTTCAATCTTTTTTCAAACAGATGCCCATGTATAAACCTGCCACACTGAAAGTTATATTGTTAATTTCCAGAAACAAAACATTATCACTGGCATCTAACTATTTGTTTCCTTTACAATCTCTCCGGTTTTGCCAAAGACAGTACACCGAATTTAACAAATGATAACAACATGTTGATGTTCAGAATGTCCACACTCAGCAACTGTACCTGGATGTCCCTGTATGTCAGCAGCAGGTTGATGACGACATCGACTGAAAGGCACTCGACGTTGTCCAGCCGCTGCTGGATTCGGCTGAGCTCAGCAGCCAGCTCCATGCCAGTGTACAACTCCCGAGCTTTACGGATCTCGTTCAAAATCGTCTCACGGAAATACTGGCTAAAAGACAAAAAAAAAAAAAACAACAAAAAACCTTGGATTTATACATGTCAGCTTGAAAGTATATACTATAGCAATACATCCAAAATCCACCTCAGCTCAAAACATATGATGTCATTGTAGAGCTTGCTTTAACTAAAAACTGGGGTTCTGTACCAAAAACATAATTAACACCTGACTAAACTAATTATTTGAAGCAGTTTAGGCTCTCCTTGAGGACAATTCCAAAATGATTGGATTTCATTCATCTCCTGCATTCTGTTACCATTTTGTATAATTTCAGATCATTCTCCACTGAGACATGAGCCATTTTGTCTTAAATGAGATTTTTACAATTATCTCATAAATGCTGATTAAAGATTTATTCATGTGTCATTTCAATCATGCATTAGAATTAAAAGTTAACAACTACCCCTAACCTAACCCTAACCTTTGATAATAAAATGTTATCACTGATCAACAATGGTTTGTGTTCTCTGTGTGTTATTCAAGCAGCAGATCAACTTAACGCTGCATGGAACTTGCATATTTTGTGTGAGCGTGAGAGAAAGCACGCCAGTTATCGGGCTTATTATTGTTGGCATCTGGTGGTGAACAGCTAGCTAATTCATTAAGGCCTGACCCAAAGGCTGTGGATATAAAAAGATTTTTCATAAAGAGAAATGATAAAGACAATGAGGCACAGGTGAGTGGAGAGGAGGTGGAGAAAGAGTTGTCTCAGTTGAATAAGTTCTGCATCACTTCTCTTGGATTATTTAAAATGTTGGTCACCCAATTTACTATTACAAAAGTTAATAATGTGAGTAGATCAGCTCACCAGCACTCACTGTGATAACAATGTTGAACCTAGACTAAGCATAGAAAGAAAGTGGAATGACCTTGCTTTGGCTATGGCATCATGTCCCTCACTGTATATTCATTTTATTCTGAAATCACTTGAAAATAGTGCAATTATACAGTAATTAGCAAACTAAGTATTAAAATCCCAACAACACCTGTATACGTGGAATCAAGGTATGAGAAAAAGTTTTATTTTCATAAGACCTTGATTTAAATTAAAAGACCAATGTCCAACTCAACACAGTACTGCCTAAACACTAAACTATTACAAAACAAACGCTGTTACTTCATACATTTAATATGTACTTGGTAATTTTTTATAAATAGTGATTATAACTAGTAGTCACACAATGTACATAATGTATTCCTGTTAGTCTCTGATGGCTGAAAACTCTGCTGTTATAACTTTATATATGTTGTCTCCAGGAGTTGAAGCCTTCATCAAAGTGCACATTTTTTCCTTTCTGCCTATAAAACCTGAGTCACTATTCCTGGAGCTGAGCTAGAATTAACTGGCTGCTGTATCGCGTGTTGGCAAGGGAACCTAAAATATTACCCCAGCAACAGAGGCACAGCAAATGTTTTTTTTTCTTTTTTAAAATGTAGATCATCACGCAAGTCAATGTTGAGGCATGCATGTAACAATAATTATAGCAAGTAGAAATAGGAAGAGTGGGATAATAAAACAGAAGCATCTTCTTCTAAATAAATGTCACTACTGTTCAAACGTGAACACCTGCAAGCTAAATTTTCTTAACAAGACATCACACTATAGTGACTACAAACAACCAGTCGAACATTGCTTTCCAGTATATCCACTGCTTAAAGATATACAAGGGAGCATTTCACACGTACAACAAGGTGCTATGATTAGCAATAGTGACATTCCTGATTTCACAGGAACTTATTGTTTGTAGGAAATTGCTTTAAATACACTATCAGTCAAAAGTTTGGACACACCTTCTCATTCAATGGTTTTTATTTAATTATTTTATACATTGTAGATTAATACTGAAGACATCAAAACTATAAAAGAATACATATGGAATTATGTTGTAAACAAAAAAGTGTTAATCTTCAGTATTAATCTACAATGTAGAAAAATAATGCAAATTAAATAAAAGCATTGAAGGAGAAGGTGTGTGTAAATGTTTGACTGGTCAGTGTATATTTTCTCTTTGCTCACTCCTTTGCTTTAAGTGATGAAAGTGCTTCCTTCTACAGTCACAATGGCTAATCTAAAGATTCTCACATTATTGATAATAAGAAAAAAAATTATTTCTAATGCTATTTAGCCCCTGAAAAGCCAAAATGCAGGAACTTCATATTTGCATTTTTTCTCATCTGTTTCAATGTATAAGAAGTTTATATCATAAAAATGTATAACTTTAGTGAAACAGAGTAAATATATTAGAAAAAGAAAAAACAACTATACTCTAGCACAGCTGTAGCTATTGTTAGCTTCAGCTGAAGCTAAAACAAAATTTAATAGCTTTACTGATTTTACCTTATTAAATTTCATTAAACAAAAGTAAAGCATTTTTACTGCATCATTATCTAGAGAAATTAATAATTTTATTGAAGACTGTCAAATTTTTAGAGAGAGAAAAACCACTACACTTCTTGCCTGACTAAAACAGTTAGCCCTAGTTGTAATTATGGAAGTGAAAAATTGTGCGCCATTATGATACATTTTAGGAACCAACCTTAGTTTGTTATTCCACACAACAGTAGCTAAAACCTGTCACTACTGAATGAAGCCAATAAAACTCCTACTAACGCTAACTAATTAACATTAGATTAGCGGAATAGATCCCATCTTAGCTGTTGAATACTGGAACGTATGTGATCTGATGTCATTAAACTACCTGTAAATATTCATATTGTATATTATTTTGTAATATAAATTCATATAATTTAATGTTAAATACACATAGACATACAGTTGTGCTCATAAGTTTACATACCCTGGCAGAATTTATGATTTCTTGGTCATTTTTCAGAGAATATGAATGATAACACAAAAACTTTTCTTTCACGCATGGTAAGTGGTTGGGTGAAGCCATTTATTATCAAGCAACTGTATTTACTCTTTTTAAATCATATTGACAACAGAAACTACTGAAATGACCCTGATCAAAGGTTTACATACCCCACTTCTTAATACCATGTATTCCCCCCTTTAACATCAATGACAGCTTGAAGTCTTTTGTGGTAGTTGTAGATGAGGCTCTTTATTTTGTCAGATGGTAAAGCTGCCCATTCTTCTTGGCAAAAAGCCTCCAGCGCCTGTAAATTCTTGGGCTGCCTTGCATGAACTGCATGTTTGAGATCTCCCCAGAGTGGTTCAATGATATTGAGGTCAGGAGACTGAGATGGCCACTCCAGAACCTTTACTTTATTCTGTTGTAGCCACTGACAGGTAGACTTGGCCTTGTGCTTTGGATCGTTGTCATGTTGGAACGTCCAAGTATGTCCCATGTGCAGCTTCCGGGCTGATGAGTGCAAGTTTTCCTCCAGTATTTTCTGATAACATGCTGCATTCATCTTGTTTCCTGTGCCTCTGTAGCTCACACATCCCCAAAACATCAGCGATCCACCTCCATGTTTCACAGTAGGGATTGTGTACTTCTCATTATAGGCCTTGTTTACTCCTCTCCAAATGTAGCGTTTATGGTTGTGGCCACAAAGTTCGATTTTGGTCTCATCACTCCAAATGACTTTGTTCCAGAAGTTTTGAGGCTTGTCTCTGTGCTGTTTGGCATATTGTAAGCGGGATGCTTTGTGGCATTTGCGTAGTAACGGCTTTCTTCTGGCGACTCGACCATGGAGCCCATTTTTGTTCAAGTGTCTCCTTATTGTGCATCTTCAAACAGCCACACGTGTTTTTTTCAGAGACTCCTGTATTTCAGCTGAAGTTATTTGTGGGTTGTTCTTTGCATCCTGAGCAATTTTTCTGGCAGCTGTGGCTGAAATTTTTGTTGGTCTACCTGACCGTGGTTTGGTTTCAACAGAACCCCTCAGTTTCCACTTCTTAATTAATGTTTGAACACTGCTGATAGGCATTTTCAGATCCTTGGATATCTTTTTATATCCCTTTCCTGTTTTATACAGTTCAATTACCTTTTCCCGCAGATCCTTTGACAATTCTTTTGCTTTCCCCATGATTTAGAAGCCAGAAACGTCAGTGCAGCACTGGATGAAAGATGAAGGGCCTGTCAAGAGCCCAGAAACTCACTGACCTTTTATATACACACACTGATTACAAGCAAATAGATCACAGGTGAGGATGGTTACCTTTAGTAGCCATTCAAACCCGTTTGTGTCAACTTGTGTGCCTGTTATCAGGCCAAACCTCCAGGGTATGTAAACTTTTGATCAGGACCATTTGGGTACTTTCTATTGTCATTATAATTTAAAAAGAATAAACACAGTTGTTTGATAATAAAAAAACTATAGCACAACACTAACCATGAGTGAAAGAAAGGTTTTTGTGTTATCATTCATATTCTCTGAAAAATGGCCAAGAAATCATAAATTCTGCCAGGGTATGTAAACTAATGAGCACAACTGTATACTCATTCTGTAGTGTTTCCCTGCAGATTATCCATAAGCAACGTGCTGTAGCTGCATTTTTAGGTCCTAAGCAGTTTCCTATATGAGTGTAAACAGGTGCAAAATTTAGATATCACAACCTTCCTGTCAGTTACAAATTTGAAAAGTTTAAATTGTATTTGTTTCTGCAGTTACTTCTCTTCCTTTTGTAGAACAACACTGACCTTAAAAACAGGACATTTGTGTTGTTCAGCATCCCTGTTTATCTGCTACTATTTGTCACAATTGTCAACATCGATAGGAGCCGTGAGTATTTCCGCTTTATGCAATTTTTTATTTCAGTTATGGCTGATGAAAAGCATATAAATAGATAGCATATATATTATAGAATCTGTGTAATATGACAGAAGGAAAAGATGCACAGTATGATAATTCTATGAAAAGCACACAAGGAAAGTCTAGTGTTTAGCCCAGTTCAACCAGTGTACTTACTGGGAGTTGGCCTCTGACACTTTGAGCAGCTGGATGAAGCGGTCCAGCAGCGGCATGCAGATGGGCCCCAGCAGCATTTCAAAGCTGGGCTGCATCAGCTCGGTCAGGCCCTTCATCAGGCTGCTCTCACAGCAGTACACCTTGTTGTGGGGCGTCACCATGTACGGGATGAAGGTGTAGTTTGCTGAGCTTGTCTGTCAACACAAGAGACACAGATTTGGAAAACAGACATTAATACATTTATATATCAGAGGAAGGCACTGTGGGCTTGGTGTGAAAGTGACATCAGTAATATTTTAGCTAAAAGTGGGTATTTGGAAATATCCAAAAATGTACAAAAAAACCCCTCAAAAACCTTAGACTTGACACATTTAAATCAAATTTATGTATCTTAGAGCAATCCTTTTTTCCCCCCGGTCCTATATATACAGTGTCATGAAAAGTAATTGCCACCTAAACCTAATAACTGGGTGGGCCACCCCCAGCAGCAACAACTGAAATCAAGTATTTTCTATAACTTGCAATGAGTCTTTCACATCTCTGTGGAGATATTTTGGCCCACTCTTCTTTGGAGAATTGTTTTAATTCAGCAGCACTATATATACACACTACCAGTCAAAAGTCTGGACACACCTTCTCATTCAATGTTTTTTATTTAACTATTTTCTACATTGTAGATTAATACTGAAGACATCAAAACTATAAAATAATACATATGGAATCATGTTGTAAACAAAAAAGTGTTAATCTTCAGTATTAATCTACAATGTAGAAAATTAAAAAAAAAAAAAAAAAAACTGAATGAGAAGGTGTGTCCAAATATAGTAGTTCTCCTCTGTCCACACAACATGCTCCTCAGCAAAGGTTAGTCTAGCCTTTTGATTCTTTATGCTAATGAGAGGTTTGGTCACTGCAGATTGGGCTTTCAGTCCAAATGCCCTTTAACGTCAAGGCACTGTATGATGACACAGATTCTTTAAACTGGCGAGCAATTCCAGCTGCAGTGTTGAACCGATTGCCCATTGTGATTCTCCACATTACCCTGTCGTCTCTGGCATTTGTCGTTTGGGGACAACGAGCCTCCTTGGGGGACTTGAATGAGTTTGTGACATTGTAAAGATGTTATATTCTTGAAATCACAGATTTGGAACAACCAGCTTCTCTTGCTGTGGCTGATAGGGTCATCCTTTTGGCCTTCATTTGCACAACCTGCTGCCGGAGGGTTTCAGGCAATTTAGAACGGCTCACCATCCTGAAGTTAGTGAAAACTGGAAAGCTATGCTGTCAGTTAAATTGCATCAGATAATTAAGGAAGTTAGCACAAGGTGCCAGATTAACATCAATAACTTGGAGGTACCTGAAAGTGTTCTCTAATTGTGCTCAATGTTCTTTTTCTAATACCTCATTTAAGTTTTTTATACAGTCTATGGTTGGACTCAAACCCATGACGGCGGTGTCGAGTCCGACCCACGGCCATTTGTTCTTCTTCCCACGTTTCCTGTCACTCTCTCCTGTCCTAAACATTAAAGCCCAAAAAAGGCCAAAAAAAGAAGTACAAACATGGACTTTACAGACTAAAACGTCTTCTGCACAGTCAGTCCCAGCTGTGTAATTTTTTCTGTGTTCACCCACTTCACCTCACTCTAACAGGAACAGATACTACTGAATACAGACTGGCTCTGCTGCTCCCTGATAAAAGAAAAATGTTTCTGCTGGTATCTGTTCAGAAAAAACGAGAATACAGATTTGTATATGTTAATTTGCTGTTGCTGGGAAGGTTCCTGTTATAATGTTATGATCGTGGTTCTAGACTCTGAGGGTAACTTGTTTTTCTGTAACAAACCAGATAAAACGTTAATGCCCTTACTATGGCAAATTGTTTTGGGTTTATTTGATTTGATTACATTAATGTTTAGATTGAGATTTACAAGGACTATGTTAACTGCTACTGTGTAAAGGAAATACTGCTGTTAAAAAGCACTTTATTTGTATAAAGTGTTTGCAAACCAAATGTGATTGTATTTTTGTTCATATAGTAGTACTTTTTAAATAAAAGTGCAGAATACACTATTTAATTTTATGCACAGCAATGCCATTACATATATATATATATATATATATGCACTACACTATACATGTTTAAGGCAGCTCTTTATATTATTGTTTGTTAATATGGGGCATATTTATCTATCATATGATCATATGTGTTAAGCATAATGCCTCATAAGCGGTTACAAATTAATTTCACTGTCAAGTTGTCTGTCCAATGTTGTCGTAATTACTTGATAAGTTGCTTGGTCTATAAAATGTCAGAAAATGATTCAAAATTTTCATCAGTGTTCTCCACAGCCCAAGATGTCCTTGAATGGCTTGTTTTGTCCACAACCCAAAAATATTCCGTATACTGTGATAGAGGAGGAACAAAAGCAGAAAATATCAAAAATTGAAGCAGCTAAAATCAGGGAAGACTGATATTTTCGAATAAGAATTATCAAAACCGATGAATCGACAATCAAAAAGTTTCTGATTAATTACAAAAAGTTGACAACTAACTGATGAATCATCGCCGCTCTATAGAATACACACTTTCATAAAACAATTACCTGATCTCAAATTATGTAATAAACACACTAATTTTCAGCAGTTTTTAAATGCAATGTACAACATGACATAGAGAGGAAGCAGATCACCTGGAGGAAGTCTGAACCATTTCCCCTGTTTGAGACAGTTTCAAGCAATGACATGAAGCTTCATCTCTGATATGTCTACACAGACAATAGCGTTGATGTGGCGTTGTGTTGAGTCAGACTAAACAGGTAGCAGCTGGCAGGAGAGATGTGCATTAGTGTTGACAGCCCCATTAGGAACTGCTTCCCTATAAACACTGACAGCAGTGCACTAACAAACTCTGCTTGCTTATGCAGCCTGCTCCACGAGAAAACTGTGCAGAAACTGAAGTCTGGCTGCTCACCTGGAGCAAAGCTGTCTCCTGCTAGTTACTGTGGCATTAAGAAGTAGTTTTCTTTCATGCCTGCTTCAGATTTATCTGTGGTTGTAGCACTGAAAGTGTACAACTTTATTTACTTAGTGCAAATTCTAGGCATCTGCTTTTTGTCTGTATTTTGTATCTGTACTTGCTTTAATTTCACGTTATTCTCCAGCAGCAGCTGTGATGTTCCCGTTGCGGTTGCCCACCACTGCTGAATAAACCAAGAGGAAACACATGTGTGCAGTATTTACAGACAGCACAGACAGAAAGAGAGAGCGGCAGGAAATCCACTACTGATATCCTCAAGAAACAGCCGAGGTCTTTTCAAGGAGAGCTATTCCCAGAATGTCAGATGTGCGCTGAAACACAACATGAACATTTGAAGGTGGTCGGGCTGCTACACAGCTGCAGCCCGATGACTTTAATATTCAATCATGGTTTCAGCTTTTCAGCAACATTTGAGTAAACAGACTACTGCTGCTCTCACTGCCAACAGAAAAAAAGGAAGTGAAAAGAAGGTGTGGTGTTGAAGCAATGAAAGCAACTCGCAGACAACTGCTTCCTCCTGTGCAACCGTGGTTCATGACTTCATCAGCAGCTGCAGAGGCAGTGCATGCCTTTCAATAATAAACCTGTGACCTGTGTCTATTAAGTGTAAACAGACAGGTTGCGATACTCTGACGCGCTAAATTTATCTTCTGTGTGTGAGATCGTGCTGTCATGGGGATCACATGACAGCTTCGTTGTCACAGGCCAATGCATATTTCAGTGAGGCTGCAGGTGATTTGAAGCTACCTTACCCTTTTATAGGTAACACGTCTCTGAGCAGAAACACATGTGACAGCTCTGGTTCACAGGGAATCCGGTGAATGTGACCGAGAATGAGTCAGTTATTCAGAGAGTGAGTCATCAGGTTTGTTAGCCTTGGCCATCCGTCCTTCTGCAGTTACAGCAGGATCGTGCTGCATTGTACAAAATTGTGTCCTCACTCACCTTTGTAGAGACTCATAAAGAACAGACCACAACTCTGCGTTAGCACTTCATTTCAATGATTGTTCCAGTCAGTAACCCACTGAGGAAGCAGTCATGACCTGCTCACTTCCACCAGGCCTAAAGCTATTATAGGTTGTACCTGTGAGCTGTGACTTTAGGAAACAAGTCAATGAGTACAGTAAGTGAATTAGGAGAGGAACAAGCATTTATCCAGGTACAGGAACTAGATATGCACAAATAGAGACGATTTACCTGGATTTCAATTATCACGGTAGGTAGTTAAATGTACTGTGTTGATGAGAATTAGTAACACATGCTTCTTTTTACCAGGAGAGAATAATCAGGTACTTTAGTGGCTGCAGAGAGATCAAAAATAAAAGCATTTGCATCGGCAAAGAGGGTAGTTAAGAGCAACTGTTTGATAAATTTTAACAATAATTAGAATCCACAGCTCCCCTTGGAGTTACGAAGCTTTAAATCTAATTTCAGCTCATTGTCTGGCCTGCAACTTTATGCTCTTGGTTGACTCTAATAGACTTGTTTTTGGCATTTACAGACAGTAAACACTGTGTAACTACCTGCTTAGTGCCAAACTGCAGAACATTGAAGACTGGCTGGTAAAATAAGGGAAGAATAGCAGGTAAAAACCCATATACAGGTGCAGGCCAAAAATGACAACCGTGAAAAGTTTACATTAAAAAAAGAGTCATTTTCACTTTCAAATCAGAAACCCAGTATCTCAAATTATTAGAATTATTAATTTGGAGTTTCAATTACTAATGTACTATTCAACCAGTACAAAAAAAGAAGACTAAAGAACTGGACAGTTGCTCAGTAGTCCAAAGTCTTATTTTCAGATGAAAGTAAATTTTTCATTTCTTTTGGAAATCAAGATCCTAAGGTCTGGAGGAAGAGTGAAAAGGTACAGAATTCAAGGTGTTTCAAGTTCAGTGTTAAGTTTCCACAGTCTGTGATGATTTGTGGTGTCATGTCCACTGCTAATGTTGCTCCACTGTGTTTTATCAAGTCCAAAGTCAACACAGTGTCCACCTGGAGATACCAGAGCACTTCATGCTTCCATCTACTGACAAGCTTTATGGAGATGCTGATTTCATTTTCCAGCAGGAATTAGCAGCTGCCCATAGAGCCAAAAATACTACCAAAGGATTTTCTGACTATATTACTGTGCTTGATTGGCAAGACAACTCACTTGAACTGAACCAAAAAAAAAAAACCCCATATGGTGTATGGTGAAGAGGAAGATGAGAAACATCTGACACAAAAATACAGTCGAGCTGAAGGCGATTATCAAAGCAGCCTGGGCTTCAGTAAGACCTCAGCTGAGCCACAGGCTGAACATCTTCATGCCACGCTGCACTGATGCAGTAATTCCATGGTAAAGGAGCCCCAACTAAGCATTGAGTGTATAAGTGAACATATTTTTAAGATGTTGGACATTTCCATATTGTAAATCCTTTTTTTAATTGATGAAAGAAAATATTCTAATAATTTCAAATACTGGATTTCTGGTTTATATGAGCAAGAAGCCATAACCCTTCAAAAAAATAATAAAAAGCTTTGAAATATTTCATTTTATGCATAATGAAAATAGAATAAAGAAAATGAATCTTTTTTAAAAAAATATTTAATGGAAATGTTTTCATGATATTGATATTTTTTGAGCTGTACCTGTATTTCCCTCAGAAAATGGTGAAGACAACGCAGAGTTTAAGGAGAGCATGCAGGACCTTTTCATAGGGTGACTAAATTATCGACAATGTTGCTCTATAACTTGTGGGAAAAAATATTTTAACAAGTTTGGCATTTCATCATCTTGCCTTTTATAAAAGCAAAACATGTCCGAGTACATTTTCATTATATTTAATATGATATTCCGCATATAATACTAGGACTACCACTTGATTTATATGTTATCAAACCATTAAATGATTATCAGCACAAATTATTCCCATACATGTGGGCCAGTAAGGACCTCTTCTACTTTTATCAGGCACAGTAGGAAGGTTATCATCCATTATGATCATTGATACGACAGAAACTAACCCCGAAAACATCGGCAAACTCATGTCATGTGAATTAAAGCATTTAAAATAATAATTAGTTCCTGAGAAGGGACTCAAACTCAAGTTTCCTGGATGAGAATCTGCTAGCTTGCTCCGTCTCCATTCCCTCTACCTTCCAAATGTGGACTTTGACTTTACACTTCACACTACACAAATCAACTAGAAGGCAGATGAGGTCCCTGTTGGCACATAAGTAGCAGAATGCGCTAGTTCCTTGTGATTTTTTTGGTCCTAACAGATTCTTCTTCACTGTGGACTCATTCATTAGTGCAATCTACAGTCCTGCACATCTATACTGCACAACCATGACTAGAAGTAGAGAGAACTCAAAAAACATATCTTCTGCAATATAACAAAGTTTTAATGCCATAATTTAAAAAAAGAAACAAGGAGAGTTGAATTTCTTAGATTACCCATCTTAAAAAAAAAAAAAATCTTGAATGAGCTTGTACAACAACCGATCAGGTGATAACAATATTAATGTTAATAAATTAATTTTCTACAAAGGGTGCTCAACATACTTTAGATATTTTACTACTAACATTCTAAATTTTGTAAATACCTGGCACATCACATATGAGTAGTAAAGTCAGAAAGTTAAATTCAACAATAATCTCTAGTTTTACAGTTTCTGATCATAAATAATGTAATTTAGGAGAGTTTAAAAACATAGCATGTCTTTCAAACTTTCTGGTAAGTTCAGCAGTTCAAAGGGTTCAACGAAGAGACACAATGCAGATTAAGTTTACAGCATAAGGTTGAATTTCAAAGACCACAGTGGATGAAGTGTCAAGCTTGGGCTTGAGTTTTGACTTTTAGCTTGCAGGACAAGCCGGCTACTAGTGAAAAGTGTCTTTGTAGGTTTTTAAAAATATATTTTAATACCTGTATTAATGAGGATTAAAGTATTTGAAGAGGGTACAAAAATAATGTTTATTTTGGTGCATTCAGAGAGAACAACTGCAATAGCACCAAAGGGATGGAAAAAAAGATCAAAAACTCCCAATATTGCATCTTAAGTGCACTTTTACCAGCACTGGTTTAGTTAAGAGCATATGCACCAGTGCAGAGGGCATTTAAGTGCCTTAATACAAGCAGGAAACAGAGAGAACAAAGACAGTAAGTGCACATAAGGGGGATCTGTGAGTTCACACTCTCTATCTGTGAAGGATAATCAGCTCTCCTCACACGGTACAAGTCAGAGAACAGTACGTTACATGCAGCACAGGGCCACCTTCCACTCTGAAAAGCCACTTAGGAGAGCTAAGCCTTTCATCTGATTCCTCAACATGGACAACAATCAGCCTGCTCCTGCTTCAGCATTAATGACACTTCCAGTGCCAAATTAGTCTATTGATAGAAAACAATCAGCGTCAATTACTAGGAGCAATTTATTATTTTTAAGCAATAAATGTAAGAATGACAAAAACGCATTATTTTTGGTTTCTCAGATGTGAGAATTTGCATCTTTTTTTCCGTTTATCACTGGAGTTAAATTCTTTTGAGTGAGTCAAAAACGGAATTCAACGATATCACCTTGGGCTCTGGTAAACTATGAGAAGTATTTTTTCTCAGTTTTCTGACAGTCTTTGTAACTAACTGCCAAAAACTGACAGAAATACAGCGTTTAGCCACAACATGATGACCACTGACAGGTGAAGTGAATAACATCGATCATCTTGTTATAATGCAATGTTCTGCTGGGAAACTTTGAGTCCTGACATTCATGTGGATGTTTGACATTAGAAATGCTTCAGTGGGTGAATCTAACTCAATTTACTGACTTTATTAAGAACTACAGAAGTATATGAACCCGTAGAGAGGAGGACTTCCTTTGCTTTAAGTCAGCACCTTATTTGAATGCTGCAATTTTTGCAAGTCAAATGTTCAGAATGCTTGTGCTTTTTTTAATGCGTGTGCAGTCTTTCATGCAACAGCTGTCATCTGAGAAACACATCTTGAAAGAGGATGTTTTCATGAAACCAAACATTTATCGCCGCTTCTGAACAAAAGAGGGCTGCACAAGAGAAAGCCTTTCTAACAGTGAGAGGAGAAACATAAGGCGTTAGATACTGTGCTCCCCGCACGCCGTACAAAAGCATATTCTTTGCACCACATAATATGTGTGATGTGTGAGCAATGGGTGAGTAACGTGTGAAAGGCAAAGGCAAGGGAAAATTGCTTTGTGTACTTACAGTGTTCTTCTGGCAAATGATTTCCTGTAAGAAGAGAAGAGAAAAAATGCATTTAGAAATTCAACAGGAATATTTTCTGCTGCGAGCAATTTTGTGTTGGACGCTGTGTTATTGAGTAAAACAAGATGAATCATTTCCATTCAATACATCACAGAGAGACAGTAACATTTTGTCAAGATGACATTGTCTTTGTGACAGTTTGTCTGCTTGTCCAATAACTGATGAATGTTTCCAGTGAAAAGCTTTGACAGTGTGGCAGACATTATGTGGCAGCAACTGCAACCATTAAGTCAAATACACCAGTGAAAGAAGAGAAGAAGACTACAAGCTGATGCAAACAGGGCTTCTTTTAAAATATTCAAAGGGTGTTTGTACTGAGGAAGAAAATTCATTCAACATGCTTGATAAGCTGTAAGGCATTATTTACAAGGAGAAGTACCTTTAAGGCTGCATGTTTAGCATCTGGCTCCAAAGCATGGAATATTATAAAGGCACTCTGCACAGGTGAACCTGCATACTGCAAGGCTCATAATACCAGTAGTATTTCAATTAAAAGAAAACATTGGGCTTGACAACAGCCTGGGCTTTCAGTGTCACTGCAAGTCAAAAGTAGCAGGATCATTTCATATAAAATCACCCGAATCCGAATAAAGTTTCCACCTGACCCCCTTTAAAAAAGAGCTGTTTGTTTTTTGTCCAAAAACTTAAACATATGTTATGAAGTAATGAACTACCTTCGTGTAGTTAATATATTCTGGGTTACAGGCCCTCAAATAACACAGGGGTGTGTAAAAATTGCCTATATTGCAAAATTATTTTTGACACAGAAGGCATCACGACTAGAAGATAAACTTGGTATCAAAATGTGGGGAAAAAAATAAACAGATATCACACGCAGGTTTATAGATGCTTGTTTCTATGACTTAATGGCATAGGCATTAAACTGGTGCAGTTTTGTATTGAAACTGTGATATATCCCATGACACTGATGCTCAGAGTTGGTTAGTAAAAAAAATTGTGCTCAACAAGATTTAGTCTATTGTGACACCTGCAGTGGATGCACATATGATTTTGTTGCACCTCCACTATCTGAAGTATGAGATCTCAAAAATTCTGGCAAAAACAACATAAATTAAAAATTGTGCAGTTTGGACCCATGCCTATGCACCTCAAGGACCTGTAAGTATGAAAATATTTGTAGCATGAAGGTCAAATTTTGCATGGCTTCATTAAATATACTAAAGTTTTTGTACATAAAAACAGGTGATTCTGCGGAGGTCAATTGGGTTGGAGGCACTGACTGATTTTTCACAGAAAGACGCAGCTTAGCTTCACTTCCACTGCAAACAAAACAACTTAAGGCCTCATTATGCCTCAAAATAAATGCTTGTTGGATTATCTAACAATGTCTGAAACCCCATGTCAACACAAAACCAGTGTGCTTGGTGGTAAATGTGATTTGCTTCACTTTGTTTGTATTAATCACATCCACTTCAAGCAGGGATTGGCCAAATGTGTGGAGGTGAAGAAGTAACCAGAATTTGAATTACTCTTTCAAGGCCTTTATTCATTCTTCATTCATGTCTGAACGAACACCCTGGTTACTTCTCCATAAAAGTTGCAACACTGATCTTACTATATCACACTTAGTAACATTTCTGTATTATGGCACAAATCTGCACCACATGTTGTCACATTAATGATAGAAACGCACAACTTCACAATGTAATCAAGGCTTTTTTCACATTTCAGCACCAATATTGTTCCAAAATCACCGCAGACAGTGCCAAAGACGCTACTTGCCGGCCAAAATCACAAAACGCATTACTCATTCACTCTACAGTTTCGCATCTATTACAAACTGAAATTAGCATAAAAGTAAAACGTTGCTGTCATGCATCAAGGATGCTCACTTGTAAATGCAACCCAGATTTAGACAAAACGTTAACAGAAACCAAAGTGTAGTTCCAGGTGTTCGTAGGAGTTATTCCTGTGAGGTAATTTCATTAGTTACTTGTAGTTTTATCTGTGACATGGAGACAGGAATAAGTAAGGTCTAATAGTAAGTCACACTGTGTACTGCTTTCACCTCAGACAGATGAGCTATCACACAGTTTATCAGCTGCAGTTAAATCATGTGTTGCATAGCAGCAGTTATTATACTGTAGCAGAAGTAGAAGTTAGAGATAAACTACGCTACTAATTATTTGGACAGTTTGATAAGCTGCTGTTACAAGTTCAATTGCTTGCTGTAGTCTTTTGTTTATTAGTACATTACTATGCATTAATCACTTTAATGCATTTTCTAACTTAATGACAATATGATTGAACAGTCGCAATTTACAAATTCTGTAGATCACATCATTTTGTAACCAGACACACAAAAAACCTGTTTTGCCAATCTCTTTTATTACAAACTGGCTAAAATGATGAAGCAGCTGAGCAACAGAAAAAGACCTTTCTTCCTAGCAACATTAAATGGCACAGAGTACTGCTAATACCTTCCTGTCCTTAAGGAATACAAAGCAATAATGTGTGTTTGCAGAACGTCAATATCACGCTAGTTTGTCAAGTAAGAGCTGTGAGGACCTTTAGGATGTCTTACGATCTGTAAACAAACGATGGTTATTCTTTCATGCTGGTTGTGATTTGAAATGAATTCAAAAGAAGAAGTCCAACACATGGATGAACTAAAGAATTGCAAACAGTAGAACTGTAGCTAAATAACAAATAAACTACTTGTCAAACCACATTAAGACTATTTTTTTCTTCAGAAAACATGCTACAGTAAAAAGAAGCATAACCAGTATGGCTACACTGAGTACACAAAGGTCTTTTAGGATCCTGGTGTATATTTGAACTGACTCTGAAACAGCACCCTTTGAAACTATTTGCCAGCCTGATAGAGATCAGAGGAAAGCAGCAGAGAGAAGCGGTCCTTTCAGGCAGTGTGAGAAGCAGTTATTGCACCGCTCAGCCAGATGGGTGGGCACTGAGGCAGACCACAGGAAGGGAGAACTCCCATTATCCCAGTATCCGTTTCCATTAGAGCAGGAAAGAATGTCATCTTAAGCAATTTTTATGACATAAAAAGCAGACACAACAGAGCTGAGAATGTGCATTAGTTTAAATGTGTTCATTGTAACTCTGGAGATGCATTCCTCCTTACAGGCTGCGCATCAGTGTAGATCGACTATACAGTTTGTTTGCTGAGGAACTATGCTGTGTCTTTATAGCAGGGCTGCATGATACTGGAAGAAGCTGACATTGTGCTATTCGTTACTCTGCAATATGAATTAAAATATAAAAAAAAACCCAGATATTTTCACCAGCTGACTTGAATGACTCTAATTGGGGGGGAAAAAAACACCCAAATCAGGTGAGAGTATTTTGTAGGGGAGTGAAGAAAATTAAAAAAAAAAAAAAAAAAACACTTTAAAAAAAGCTGAAAAATGACGTATTTGAATATAAACTGTAACACTGGTAAGCACACCCAAAACTCTTTTTTGCTTTGGATGACTTTCAGATGTGGCTTTGTTGTGCTGATTTAAATGTCCAAACAAATTAGCTATGTTGCCTCATGTAGTGGCAGAAAGTGAAGGACATTTAAATAAACAGAGTACTGCTTTCACTTCCTTGTTGTGCTACATTCCTGCTAATGTACAAACCTGCATAAAATAAGACTGAAACAAAGGGTTTTCTTCAGCTGAATTCACTGCACCTCCCAGCTGCTCAATGTAAGCTATACCGTTCCCAAAACACCTCACTTGCTAAACACCTGGCAAGTGAAAGACATTACAATTTACCAATGTTCCCTAAATGTTCCCTAAATATCTCACTGGCAGGCTACAGTGGAAAAGAGCTGTAAAAAAGATCTCAAAGCAGAGGTTGCATACTCCAGTAAGATATGCACTCTCGATGTGTTATCTTATTTGAAGAATATAAACAGAATAATGTGGCCTGTTAATTAAGATGGATGCGACAGAACTACAACATTACCGGTTGGATTCGGCCAGGAACCATGTTGTTTCCTTTTCTTTCTCCTTGTGGTTCTTGTCTGCATTTGCAGTTCCATTATGTAATAATTTATATTTCTAATATTAAACAAAAAATGCAATGATTCATGGTAGAATAGCCAAAATGTTCCTAAATTCCCTATCTTTAAATGATGAGCAGATTTTAAAAATGCTCTTTTACCCGCACCTGATCCACTTGTTCTTTGGACCATGACTTAACTTCACCCTAAGCTTTATGGAAATCTGGTAACAGATTTTAAAGTTTTCCAGCAAATAAACAATCCAGGCTGAAATGAAACCTCTGTGGTGGAGGTTAAAATGTGTTGCCTAAAGACAATCACATTTAATCAATATCCAAAACATTACATAGAAATGAAAAAAGTAAAGGCTCTAAATAAAACATATTAAACAGAACTGCCTTCCCTCTTTATGCCCTCAGAGCTAATATTCTGCTCACAACAGGTTTTATAAGTGCATCTCCTTACGTCAAATTATTGATGCATTTATGTGTCGCTGCCATCAAATTACATTTCTGTCAACTGCGTGCCTAAATATAGTCTTTAATCACCACCTTCATAAACCGCTGTGTGATTGTTTGGACTGTGTGTTAAGGCGATGAGGTCAGGAGTGATGACGGTTTACCTGCAGGGACTGGAGGGAGTCAGAGTTAGTGTCACAGTACAGGATGATGTTGTTGGCCATGCTGAAGCTCTCTCTGACTCCCAGGTGGTAGAAGAGCGAAAGCTGGCGGAAGGCATCTGTCATCTCCACCACTGCGATGTCTGATGATGAAAGACAGGTCAAGGTGCTATGTTAGGAGTCAGTGTAGCATATGTGTGTGTGTGAGTGTGTAAACTCTAAAATTCTTGATAGCATTAGCTTTTGAAGACCAATAATAATATTACAGGCGCACTGTATTGTCAGAGGTATTTTTTGCACTAATGACGGCCATATGTGAAGATTCATCTCCCTTTAAATCCAGAGACATTAACATTCTGCTGTAACAACTTCCACTCTCTGCTTTCCACCAGATTTTGGAACCTGACTGCATGGATTTACTCCCATTCAATCTCAAGAGCATTAGTGAGGCCAGTCAAAAATATTAGTTGATAAGGCCTGTCTCACATTGGTGTTTCAGTTTAATCTGAAGGTGTAGGATGAGGTTGAGGTCTGCTAGTCAAAGTATTTCGTACCAAACTTAGGAAACCATGTCATTATAGAAATAACATTTAAACCGCAGTGCTTTAGTACATGAAGTGCTTTTAGTAAGGGTTGTCAGTAAAAAAAAAAAAAACAGAACAAAACACAAAAACGTATTCGCCACAATCTGTTAAAAAAAAAAAAAAAAAAGTTAGAATCACGGGATATCCATGCTGTACCATCAGCAAAAATAGTGAAATCCAAGCTTAAACTTGTCGTATTTGTCGTACTTGTCATATTTGATCAACAGAATGGCATGGTTAAGACAGTGTACAGTGGAGTAAACTGTCAGCAAGTTGTTGGAAGACACACTCAGATGGTGAAATGAGTTCTTGGAGCTGATGTGAAGAATTTGTTGAGGTTGTAAAAATGTAAATAGACTTAGTCAAACGGCCTATTGGTGGCATGTGGGAGCCCAGAAACTGCTTGGGATTCAGAGAGTTACACTAAAGTTCTTACCTGGGTCTCAATTCACTGTATACTGCATGCAAAGTAAATATACAATGGGACACTGGAAACTTGGAGAACAAGTCATTTATTAACTGACTTCTTTTTTTTCAAATCTATAGATTAATCAATGGTGCAGTGTTCATTTGCTGAAAACATTTAATGTGTCATTAATCAAAAATATCATAAAATGTAAAATTTGTATGGTGTTGCCAACTGTTGATATCTGGATTTCATTAAAACAAACATCTAACGGTCTGTGTTCTAAGGTATGGTTAAGAGCTACATGGTAATGGACAGATCTAAACAAATGGAGCCAATTCAGACGCACAGTCTTGAAAACCTAAAGAATTTCATCGATGAAGGTGGCTTGACCCCCGACTTCAACTCTGTCAGTGAATGCAAATACACTAAATACCACACTGACTGCAGCTGGACTCAACCATACGATCAGGATCAGTAGGTCAACAGGGGTAAATATGCCAATTGTCAGTAGCCAGCAGGGTTTCTGGTGAAGGGGTGGAGAGTTCCCAGCCTTGAACAAAAAGGCTTGGGTTGTTATACTAGCACAACAATAACCAAAGCCCTCACTGACTGGTAGGCTTTTCAAGTCGATATTAACCACATGTGAACCTACCCATCCTTCAGCTCTTGCATTTAGATGACATCATGTAGGGATGAGGCATTAAACACACGCCACGACTTGTAGAATAAGCAGGATAGTGTTATGCAGACCCAAACATGAGGCAGGGCAATACACGTTTTCCCTGAGGCTGCCTCGCACCGCTGATAACAACTAAAACAAATGAGCCCAGTGGCAGCGTTCCAGTAATGACAGAGGAGCTCTGAGAGTCGTAGAGATAAAGCCGCACCCAGGTTTTTCATCTGTTTCCAACTATCCACCTCTCTATGTCAACAAACACAATACATGGAGCTGAAGAGCAGATATTCTCTGACTCTGCAAACCGAATCATTTTCCTGTAATGGGTTGTTCCAAGCTGGTGCCCATTAGAGCTAGTGGAGTAATACTAGACTAAAAACAGCGAAACATCCAGGCAGGCATCACATGTCAGTGTAAGCTCAGATAATGGGTTGCTTCAATTGTTAAAAAAAAAAAAAAAAAAAAAAGACTTAAACGAAATAGAAAAAAATAATCATGTTTTTAAGAAAGCAGATTACAAAGATTATAAATCATTATTTCAGCCTCTGTAGCTAGTAGTGCTGGGCGATAAATCGATTTTATCGATTAATTCGACTTTGTACTTAATGTCCATTTGTTTTAATGAAAATTGATTTTCTCAACAACATCCACCACCAACGCCTGCCTGCTGGGCTCCCGTAGTTCATCATGATGAATGAAACTTTAATTATCTCAGAGTTAAGGGAGCAGATCGCTAAATACAGTATTTGTAATTAAAGCCTCTAACTCCACCCAATCCATCAGAGCAAACCACTAAAAGCAACCATGTGAGTGATAATAAATAATAATACATTTATTTATAAAGCACTTTCAAAGTGCTGTACATAGAGATAAAAACAATAAAAACAGATAAAAACAATTAAAACAAAACAATAAAAAAGACATCACTAAAACAAACAATTTAAGATTCATATGTAACAGTAAACAAGTGGGTCTTCAGCTTTGTTTTAAATACATCAATGGAAGATGCCTGCCTGATTTCAACAGGTAGACTGTTCCACAATGTCAGTGCATGGAAAGAAAAAGCCCATTCCCCAACCATCTTGCTATGGACCTTTGGGACACTCAGAAGCCCAGTCCCCTGGGAACGCAAAACATGAATGGGGACATATGGGTTCACCAAATTTGACAGGTACAATAGGGCAGTTTCATTTACAATTTTGTATTTTGTCACCTCTTTAAAATGTAACTTGAACGAAAGAGTTTTTATCAAAGAGCACACCAAGATTCTTGACTCTGTCTTCTTTACAATGAATAACATAGTCACCCAAAGACAGTAAAATTGTCAAACAAGGATTAAGTCTTGAAGGTCCAATAACCATCATTGCTGTCTTAGCAGAGTTCAGAAGCAGGAAATTTGTTGATAAACAGCTCCTACCAGCTGAGAGACAGGCCTGAAGTTTATCAGTGGTAGATCCACTTTGAAGGACCAACGGCATGTATAACTTTAGATCATCTGCATAACAATGAAAAGAGATGCCAAAAATAATGCAACATTTGACCCAAAGGTGGCAGATAGAGAGAAAACAACAATGGACCCAGTACAGACCCCTGCGGAACCCCATGTCTAACTGCACAGTACTCAGAGAACACATTGTTGAAGAAAACACTTTGAGATCTCTCTGACAGGTAAGACCTCAACCATTTGAGCACCTGACCTGAGATGCCAAAATAATTCTCAAGTCTGTCCAGCAAATACAGTGATCCACCATATCAAAAGCAGAACTAAGATCCAGCAACAACAGAACAGATGATGCCTCTGAGTCAACAGTTAGTAACAAATCATTTACCACTTTTGTCAGCGCTGTTTCTCTGGAGTGGTTCGCCCTAAAAGCTGACTGAAGAGGCTCAAAAAGATTATTCAATGACAAATACTTCAAAAGCTGATTTGAGACCACTTTCTCAAAGACTTTTGACAAAAATGAAAGGTTTGATACGGACCTATAATTAATTAGAGAGTCCAAGTCAGGTTTCTTCAACAAGGGTTTACCAATGGCAGATTTAAAACAAGCTGGGAAACCTCCAGTGGAAAGCGATATATTCAAGATATACAACACGTAAGTGCCTAACATGGACCAAAGCTCTTTATTGCTCACTATTTGAAAGCACAGTTTCCCTCTTGACGCCTACTGTCGCGAATTCGTAACATACCACTTTCATTCAGACTGCAGCTGAGATAGCGTATCCATTCCTCCAATGCCGGTTTGTGCATATTCAATACGTACCTCGGAACCTGTTGCAAGCACTGATTTCTCGTAGGACCGGTCGGAGTGGGACCTAATTATTATATATCTGTTATTATTATTATTATTATATATCTATGTATCTATGTTCTATGTGTAATAGATAAATTAACAATCTCCACTTATTTTAGCATCAGCTGGAAAGCAAAAACACACAGAAAATGTTTTTTATTTAATTGTAAATAAATTCAGGCATCAAGGGGTTAACAACAAGCAGTTCATTTAATTTAGTGACTTTAGGACTGCATGCCAACATAACAATGCAGAGAAGAGCCAATCAGGCTGGTTGTAGCATTGGAGAGCTTTCAGCAGTGATGAGGTGCCACACAGCTCCTCGTACTCCTCATCAAGCCATGCAAATTCAACAGGTACTTATTTTTGGCCTCAGGTTGTCATCAGTAACCCTTCTTTCACACGTGCATGATAAGCAGCCTCACATTTTCATTACAGCCAGTAAGCGGAAGACAGGATTTAAAGGATTTGAAGCTCTGTGGCTCTGTGCAGTGATGTGGACATCATGAGGGTTTTGTTCTGTGGTTGAGCAGTCAGCCTCTTCACATGAGGATGTCTGCTGTTTGATTGAGTGCAAGTTAGGCTTCACTTTCTGACGTAGAAGGCGGAGAGGTAAAATACACCTTAAGACTCACTAGGACTAGCCTCTGCTTAACAACCACTCGTTCGATTCGCATCCATAACTGATGATAGTGTCACCATCACGCATACCAATTCAACTTTTTCAAAGATAAAAACGCCAAAACCAAAAAATTATACTTGGTATATTTTGCTGGATCCCTGAAGATAAATAGTTGGCACATCGTACCTAATGAAAACCTCAACAATCCTGAGCATACACCTAAAAAAGTCTTCTTCTTTTAACTACCTTATGCATACAAGATGAATGTAAACATCCAGACAACAGAGGTTGTCTGATGAATAAAAGATAAGCTTGTCTCTGTTGGCAGTAGACTCCATCAATATTACATCTGAATGAGATTTTAATGCAAACAGACCGTTACAAGGCAACAGCGTAATACAACTCAGCTTTTGCAAACATAACGAAAAAACAAGAACGCAGCAATGACTTGGCTGGGACAATTTTGCATTGCTTGGCTTGGGAACCTCACCTGCCTCACAGGAATGGGTCTGAGTCAAGGAAAATGTCTGCTGTTTGTCACAGGGCAGCAACCTGGTGCACGTATGAGAAAAAAAAAGGGCAAGCGAGTTTTGTTCTGCCCAGAGAGTCAAGAATAGAAATCAGTTCTCATAAGTGCTTCGTACTCACAACAACACTTGACTGTCAGTGTATCATGTCGTCAGTGTATATTTTAGTCTGGTCTAACAATAAAGAACATGTTCCACATTTGAGTGACAAGCTGTGGCAGCCGTACAAAACCACATTAATTGCTCATTTCATTGGATTTTCAGTTTCACAAATGGTCATATTTAACAAAGCAACTAGAATTCTTATCTGTTATATGTGTTATATTTGTTCATTGCCTTCTTATCTGTGTATAAGAGTGACAGTATACAACAAAAGTGAGTACACTTCATGTGTAACATAATTTAAATGTCAAATGATTAAAATATGTATCACTTCTCTACATTTGCATTACTTCTAAGCTAACAGGTAGAGTATTTCCTCTTATGAACAACAAAGAAAAAAAATATTTTGTAGAAAATATATTGAAAATACAGGTCCCAGAGTAGAAACTCAAGGCAAGACAAGAAAGAAAATGTGGAAACAGTGAAACTAAATTGAGTGCACCTGTGGTTTCTAATCAGCCTTATTGCGTGAACACAGTAATAAAATGACCTGTTAACCCCACAACTTTCTACTTTTGTTCCTATGGTCTGTGTCGACCTGCATGACTGCATCATGGCTTCACATTGAAAAGAATTTTTAGGAAATGAACAATCTGATTGTGAGACTTCACAATGATGGAAAAGAATGCAGGAAGAACAGTGACCAACTAAAAATCAGAGGAAACAGTATATGCAGTAATCAGCAGGTACAGGACGAGTCATAGTGCCATTAATCAAAGCTGCAGTGGTTGTCCGCCTAAAATGATGTCATGGAGAGTGCACTACTTGCACAATCTACCTCTGAACAGTAGACACTAGTACTTCAGACAGGGCTTCTAAACAGATACTAATTTACTTGGCTCAGATGGGGTCCAGCTTCTTTTGTGTGAACTTGTCTAGGACTACCACAGTGAATGCAAAGACCTGACAGTGAAGTATGGGTATGGGAGTGTGATGATAGGGGGCTGCATGAGTGCAAAAGGTGTCAGAGAGATGACATTTATATATGTATCATGAATATCTGTGTATATACCAAAATGACAAGCTGACTCCCAGTCTGGAGAAACTTGGCAGAAGAGGAATGATCCAGTTTGATAGCCATCCAAAGCACACTGCCAAAATCAAACAAGACTTTCTAAAGGAAGAGTGGAAACTGTGACTTGATGTCAGTAATGGAAGTGGTACTGACTTTTGTTGTGTTGAGTGTCTACTGTGGGGCCTGTATTTTTACAATAGTAAATGAAACATCCATCCATCCATTATCTTTACACCGCTTAATCCTCATTAAGGTTGAGGGGGATGGAGTCCATCCCAGCTGACTTAAGGTGAAGGCAGGGGACATCCTTGACAGGTCACCAGTCTATCACAGGACTACATATAAAGACACACAATCACACTCACATTCACACCTATGAACAATTTTAAGTCATCAATTAACCTCAGCATGTTTTTTGGACTGTAGGAGAAAGCTGGAGTACTCGGAGAAAACCCACGCATGCACAAGGAGAACATGCAAACTCCATGCAAAAAGATCCTGGGAAGGCCAGAACACGAACCTGGGATCTTCTTGCTACAGGGCGAAAGTGCTAACCACCGATCCACTGTGCAGCCGTTAATGATACGGTTTTAATTATGTATTTATTTATTTTTTTACTTAAGAGCAAATACTCTACTGTTCAACTTTGAAGCTATGCAATTACTGTACAGTGAAGCAATTTTTGCAAATCATTTGACATTAAGTAACATTGCAGTGTAATCTGAATCCATTTCTCCACAGATAGAAAACATCCCACTTCGATAGAGTTGGCTTTTTTAATTAATGTGTATTGTAGTCAATGTGTGTGGTATGCTGTTGTGCTAAATGCATTACATGCTCTGTGCATTTTAAATTCCCCGTACAAACCTGTGTAGAACCAGCAGTGACTTTAATTTTGAAGATCAACATTTCTATTATGTCTACTAATTTTTCATGTTTCCTAAACAGTGGCTGATACATGTTTACATGAGAACAAACATAGATTCAGTTTGCTGTCCTGTAGGAGGGAACAATCCATGTTTTACAGAAATTAGCAGCTGTTTTATGTCATAAACTGGTGGCTTTGTTTCCTCTTTGCATACATGTTTCACTATTTACTTTCAAAATGCTTTTGCAGCTTATGCTAGGTTACCTTAAAGGAGTACACTTTTTCACACTTTGGAACTAAAGTTGTATTTGTTCATTGCCTTCTTTGCTAATTAAGAGCAAAGTCTAGGAGGGCATGTGTGGCAGGGTTGCCAAGCAGCTTGCAAACTGTACTGTCAAAACCATGTTAGTGAGTGTGGGTCATTTTATGGCCTTGTGTCTAGTAAGCAAAGAGAACCTTTGTGCAAGAGTGGCCCTCTTTGAATGCAATGCTTGCTCACAATTGCAAAGATGCTAGTGCCTTGTAATAAAGTACTGTTTTTGTGAAGTGTGCTCCTTACCCAGCATGTACAGTACATAGCTCAGAATTATGATCACTGCAGCTATTTTTGCAAGGTCTTAAACATAATCCAAATGAATATTTGATTGACTAAACAAACCAAATGAGGAAATGCTTCACAGTTCAAATAAAACACTCTAGACACGTTGTGAATATGAGTTAATAAAATGTCACAGTTCACCATTGTTGGCACACTACAGCCATCGTGCTTCCTATAATCTGCCAATCTTGTCATGTTAGTGACGATAATCTTGATTTCATGGAGACAAACAGCACAGAAATGGGAAACATCATGCAGTCAGTGACTGCGATTCAACAGCATAGCCTCTGAATGCTTCTGGAGAGCATTCAGATGTCGTGATTGCTTACCAATGCAAGAGCAGAGCTGAGTGCACGCCAATGCAGCAGCAGACCTGCCAGCATAGTGTTGACAGAAGGCTGCGTTAAAGCCAGTAGCAGAGTAACTTGAGTCACCCACTCACCCTTTTCACAGGCACTGCCACCTGATTACACGTGCTAACCTCAGCTACTGTTGTAGTCTCTGAATTCCCCTTAAATCACAAGTACACTGAGGTCAGTCTACACCACAGAGATACAAGACAAGCTAGAAAAACAGGAGCAGAACATGCATAGTGATGCCCTGACAATCCTGCTACACCTCCTACGGCTGGACCTGCTGCTGTTGACCAAAACTAAATTGATTCCCTCGCCTACTGCTCAAAGCAGAGGAGGGAAAACAATTCAATACTCTCTCACAGTGTTTGGCTTTCAGCAGGCAGCTGCAGGTTCCTCCAGCCCTGTGGTGTCTCTGAGGGGGGTGAAAGAGGGAGAAGAGAAAAGGAGGGAGGCAAAGGCTGATGAGGAGTTCAGAGAGTAGAGAGCAGCATGAATTTACTGGAGACTGTCCTGGTGTCTGTTGGTTCCTCGTTATAGATACTCCTCAACCTTTCCCCGAGAGTCTCCATCAGCTCCACATGCTCTTTTTGGAGGGGAGGTCTGCTCAGTATTATAACCACGGCGAGATCTAAGTGGCACCTGAGACTGTTCAAGTGAATATTGTTTATTTCAGCGATGCAAAGTCTATGTCTCTACTGAGCCCAGAGCCAAATGGAGAGCATACATTTGGACACGAAGAAAATTATTTCAATGAGTGTGGGCTGTGTAGAGATGTAAATAGGAGCATCCAACAGCCTTCAGCTAAAAACAACACTGAGACTGTGTGCATCGTTTATGCTATGAATCTCTAATGTTAAATGTAGAACATGCACCAGCATAATACAAAACAAAGCATAAACAAAGTCAATGTCTACTTCAGTCGCGTTTATTGTCGTTCATAGAAATATCAGGGAAACCTTGGACATTTAGTTTCACTGTTTTGCATTTTAGGCAAACACAAACAATGCAAATGAACAAGGTTTTACTGAATTTTAAGTTTTGCTGGTTGACAAATATTTTGAGTCATTTCACATTTAGGTCATAAAATTGGGGACAGCAAATTCCCAGGCTTCCCAAAACACCCAAAATATTAAATTGCCGACAATATAAAAACTGGCAAAACTAAAAAAGCAAGAAGCTGAAAACTCTGACAAATGACTTGAATGATGAATCATGGCGATGATATAACATGAAAGACTAAGTCATGAATGACATTAAATCTACGTCCATCTTTTGGAAGTAGGTTTGATACAGATTTAGGAAAAATAGTTCCCTGCAAATGTTTCAAACACTTAATGTTTAAATTCTTATCCATCAAATAATACCATGAGGGACTCGTCTGATCGTTCCAGAATTCATTGTAAGGCATGACAGTGAACCCAAACATCCTGCGGCAAGATCTTGAAGATGGTACAGTCCAACAGGTATTACTGCTAAGCCAATAATTGGGGCTTTTAAAGAATAGTAGTCACAGGTGCAAAGCGATAAAAAACCGTGACTGTGTGTGGAGACTCTCTAATGCATAATCAATGATGCATTATCTCAAAATAAAAGATGCTCATTAATAACATCCCTGTAGCAATCAAATCCAATGTGCATACCTGGCTGAACTGTATGTTTGTCAACTTATTACAGGAGTAATTGTCATCTTGTTTAACTTTGCTGATATTCTGTTGCTCTTCTGTCTTTTATTTTCCAGTACATCACAACTTTTCCATTCTCATAGTGCTACAATACAGTTCAATCGACTTGATCTAGCGGGGAGAGGACGGGATAAAAGGTTTACGTGTGGGGATGTTCCCTTGCTTTGGTCCAATAACACTTCATATCTGTCAAAGTGTCACTGCATGGCACTACTAAAAGCTCCTGCAATCACATTAGCAACAGCAGAGTGTACACTGGTCACTCAAAGGCCATCTGTGTAGGCCTGCAGCTTCAATGTGAGGACCCCAGTTTGACTTGAGCAGGAGAGGTACAGTGGGAAAATAATCTAGCAATCAATTATGTAACAGCTACACATAAGATACTGTAACCATAGAGACTCGGTGAGGAAACTGACGTGAATGATGTGAGTTAAGCCATGAGTGTGGACGGTGGATGAGTTTTTCTCGTTATCTGATGGAGGAGGAGGGAGTGAGGCTGGTGTTAGTGGAGCAGAAAGCAGTGGGAGCTTTTTCCCTGGAGCCTGGCCCACACAGAGGACAGGAGGAGACAGTGGAATTACTGTCTCTAAGCTCCACTGGAAATTATTTCCCACAATCAAGAAGTCTTTTTCCTTCCCCTTGAAAAACAGAACCCTCGAGAGCATCGTGTCAGATTCTTTGCCAAATTTCCAAACCCTGGAGTTTCAGAGAGGCGTGAGACGCTGTGGATCAAAAAAAGAGTTGCACAGGCTGTCCTCCAAGTTTACTCATGGAGGTTCATAAAGTGACAGCTGTTCATCTCCTCTTAAATTTTGTGTGGTGTGGTGCTTGCTCTAAAGATTTGAGACTTTTCTAAAGGACTTAGAAACAACTCGATGCTATAGCTTTTACATTTTCCAGGATGAAGCTCCAAATTGACTCTTTTGTTGGCTTCTCTGGCGAAAGCAAGACGTGTTTGTGATATGTCTGGTGTCAATTACGAGATTTTAGCAAACATTTTATTTGCCATGTTCAATAGATTTCAAAACTAGATGCAGGCTGTGCTACAGCTCCAGCTAGAAACAAGGTGGTGCATGTTTGTTCCTCGGGGAGCCTCCATTACTCATGTGGAATGACATTTTTACTGTGGCGTCGTGACTTTTAATTTTCAACTTATCTATGCCAAATGCTTCTTTCCCTGAACAGGAGGATCAGCATGAAAAGACAAATTTTATACCATAATTTGGGCCTTAAAACTAGACAAACATCTTGATGCATATGTGCAACACCGTCTCACAAAAATGTTCTGTACATTTTTAAAAAAACTCATTGACAAAAACATATTTTCTCCTTAGAGGGTGAGACTGTGACATAACTAGCAGAAAACAAATTTATCGAATTCCACTTAGAGCAGTATTGTTTTATTGAACAAAATAACCAAGTAAACAAACTAAAATGTGTCTTAATAAACAGTTCGTCACAGTTCCATTCACTGCTGTGTTTTAGCAGTGAAAATAAAACACTCAAAATGAGTAATTCCACGCCAATGTGGTATAATAGATTAACTTAAAATTCACAGTCATGACAAATACAAACTAGAAAAGCATTTAAAGAGGTCAGTCCTCTGCCAAAACTGCTCATTCCTTGTATCATTTCCGACAGATGAGTCCCGATAAGTCCGCAGCGGACGATTTGTAGTAGGATCGCAATCATGTGATCATCAGCAGGCAGCTGACGTAGTGTTCACTTGTTGTCATAGTTACAGTGATGCCACTATCAATGACACAGAAATCTTTAACAAATAATTGGATCCATTTCTCTCTTCTTTTAAAAGTAGCTCTGCATTGCGCTGCTGTGGTACAACCTTGTCCTGAGTCACCTGAGTGAACTCACTGTGTTCTGCTGAGTTACTTTTAAGGTGAAGTGTCAAACTGGTAGCACTGAATGCAGCTCTGGTACTACCACCTCGCAAATGTTTACATGGCAGATATTACAAACAGCTGTTGAACCGATTTAGTTTTTCAATTTAAAATATTTTCACACTGGAGACATTTTAGTGGCATCCTGCAACAAACTGTGCTCTTCTTTGCAACTTCTGTGTGAAAGCAGAAATAAAGGAAGGTTTTCGATTAGGTTTGTTCTCTATAAAACCAATAACAATCGGTTTAAAAATACACTGATCGCTGATTACGGTCTATGAGATAGGACTGAGACATCCCTTGAAAAATATGGGTCAAAATACACCCTCGTACAACATGTTTGAAAGCTCTCCATTTACCGAGTTACCATGATCCAAAATCCCACCTAATTTAATATATGATTGGTTGGCTGAAAAGGAGCAAAAGCAAAGCAAAAAAACAAATGGCAGATAAGTTCATTAAAAACATATTTTCAATACATTACTAACGTAACATAAGAGGAACTATTTTCCCTTCACTGAGAATGTTTACTTCAGTTTAGTTGGAGAGGAACTGCATTTGCAGAATATACAGCATTTCTGTCTACAAATGCACCTCCCACAGGACTATATGGGAAATACTAGCTGATGTTAATTCACTAGTCTGGATACCCTGCCCTGCTGAGAGGATTAATCCTCCCTTTATTTTTAGTCACAAGTGTGCTCAAAAGAAATGACCCAGAAAATAAACATGATTCAGGGAATAACACCAACCTGCCAGCTGCACCGTTCTCCTGGCAGACTGGTCCTTTTAACTCTGCTCCACTTTGTTGCCCTTTCACACACACAGATTTTACAAACTGAGATACCACGGGCCCGAGGGGGAAAATAACTGAGAACAGAATGTGACTTCACCCATGGCTGACAAACACACAGAGAGGAACCCGTGCTGGAGTGCAAGTTGCCCCTGCATGCCTGATTGATGTACCTCTGCCTGCTTTTCAGTGAAACAGAATTCAGTGAAACAAGAGGCATCAGTATTAATGCCAAGTAAACTGTGTCAACCTAATCTCTGCTGCTTCACATGATAAGACTAGGGGAACAGTTGTGCTTGTTTGCAAACTGCTTGACTGAAAAAAAAGCTGCACCAGGCAGAAAGGAGTGTAAAAATACACTCAAACACCCTGAAAAAGAGTTTCCATCTGAGACAGCAGAAACATCACACACCAGCATGTTGATTTTGGACCAGTTCAGGAAAACTCCAAAAGTTACTAAACAATATGTTTTGAAGATGTCAAGGTTCAGGAGTGTTTATGAAGGGTTGTTTGACCTTTTCACACTTCAGATGACAGTGGTAGTTGGTCTAACATGTTGGCCCAGACTGAAATACCTCGCCTGCTGTTCGACAGATCGCCATGCAATGTAATGCAAATACACATGTTAACCAGAGGATCAATCCTCACAACTTTGACTAAAGTCACCAGACATGAGCACCACTATGGTACTGGCCTTTGTGATTTTGATTGAAATATCTCAACAGCTATTCCATGTACTGTCCTTAAGCTTTTCATCTGGGTCTATCATCAGGTCAAACTTGATTGCGTTTTGTTAATGACCAAAACCGCAAAAAATAACGGCATTCAGCAAGTTAGCATGCTCATGTTAGCCTCTAACTCAAACGACTGGTCTGCCAAATAGCAGTATGTGTTCTGATCAAAAAGTTCTGGGACTCTGGAGTATAAGCATGGAGCATGTCAAGCTCATGCACAAACATGTGTGAACAGTAACTGTCATGAGACTGTGGCCACGTTTACATGAAGTTTTTTTAATTTGTAATTATTAATTCGGAATGAACTCATTCGGAATTAAAGTTCTGTGCTTCGCATTTACATGGAAATATTAATTCCGAATTAAGGTTTACATGGACCGCACGTTTATTCCCCTTCCTTAATTTCGCTTTAACGCTTGGGTGTTGGAAAGGATTCTGATTGGACAGGGAGTCGACGTGACGTATCCCTGTTTACCGGAAGAAAACAAACTCCATTTGCCGCGGCATTTCTTTTCCCCAACAACATAGAGGAACAACTAATAAGCACGCTTTTCGCTTTGCTTTTTATTGTTGTTTTGAAACAGCAACTCAACAATGGCGTACTACTTCTGTTGCGTCACTTGAGAAGGAGAAGAGATAGAATACCGAAGAAGGGAGGCAGACGACCAAGCTGTGTACGTCGCTACGTTATCGCTACATGAGGAGCCAAGCATGCGCAGAATGACCGGAATTAACTAAAGCGGAATTAACTGTATGCATGAATAGAACGTACACAGGAATTAGTTTATTCGGAATTAACATTGGAATAAACCAGGTAGTTTATTCGGAATTAAGTTTATTTGGAATTAACTTTTTAATTCGGAATTAAGTGTTTACAAGGAGATTTTAAAGCGGAATTAAAGAGGAATTAAAGATCTCATGTAAACGTGACCTGTGTGTCACTGCAGAAGAACCTGCACCACACGTTTTTGTGACCAACACTGTGCATTTTTGCGATTACTCCATTGACCAAAAAGTGGAGCAAACAGCAAACATCACCCCTGTATTAGTCAGTCAGCAGCCAGGATAATGCAGCCTTCATGTGTAGGATGACTGGTGGCCAGAGGTGGGTCTGCAGCTACCACTGAGAGAAGAAACAGCAGTTTTTAATATGGAACAAGTTGTAGAAGAACCCAGACAAGTTGTATGAGGTCTGTAGCACCAGCAGTATGCTTGTTGCTTTCTTAAATATTCATGTGTTGGTGTTGGACCGTTAAGAAAGAGTTTCATGGCGACATCCCATCTGAGGTACACATGCAGTGCAAATGACCTGAACGGTTGCTGCATGTGAGTGTTGCAATATGCACACATTTTTTGTCTACAGCAACAGACTTCAGTCACCCTTCTCACTAGATTTGACTCCCTGTGACTTCACAGTTTACATAACGGGACTTCCAGGGAGTGTTGCATGTGTTGCAGAAACAGTGGGGGCACTGTATTGCTCCACAAGGAGACTGCTTCCACAGGGAATGAAGTCAAACTGAAATCATGTACATGTACAATATTATTCTTCATTACATTTATAACATTTAGAAAGACTGCAGTGTTATAAGCCCAGACTGTTTCTTCATCAGCTGCAGGCATCAAGCTGACCCGGGTGTCTTACTCAGTTAATAGTCAAATACTGTCATAGACTACCTACTGAAACACTACACTAGGGTTTTGAGAGATTTTGGTTCCAAAAAGACACACAATGTCAGTTTGCATCTCCTCTTGTCAAGTTTTTTTTTTGTCTCCACCAAAAACTGATTTTTCTCTTTCCCACAACCACCCATGCAGTTTTGCAAACACTTCACTGTGATCTTTGTGGTATGCATGTAGAATGACAACAATGAAACAAACCAGACAAAAGCCGCACACTGTCTGTGAGAGAAGCAGTTGTACAGACAGATGATTAACACATCTATGTTGCTGCCTGGCTACAGTGTTATAATGAGACACCTCAGAGTGCACTGAAAACTTGTTGCATGCAGCAATGAGTCTGTAGGAGAAAACAACAGTGTAACAGCAACTGTACTACTTGAGAGAGAGAGCAATCCAACAGATCTTAGACATTCACTGCTTAGTTCTGCCTTATCATGATACCAAACTCGATATGAATCAGTTCTCTCTCACCCTCCACCGGCTTCTAAAGATGCCGGCGAGCCCATGCTGCCGCCTTTCACCTAAAATGAACCCTGATAAGGCTTGAAAGGGAGCTTTGATACTCCAGCTCACTTCTCCACCTCTTGTCATTTTTTTGAAGCTCACTTAAGAGATTTAGCCTGGGGTTTATACTGCACTTCCAACATGTTCAGCTTACATGAGGAATACTGTCTTGAAGACCGCTTCATGTTGAAACACGGCACATAAGTATTTTGGGTATTACTGTTATTAGTAATACAGAACATGCAAAGACGTCCGAGCAAAACACTTAATTGACATGACAGCTAGTCTAAGTGTTTAATCTCTGACATACTTCTATTGTAAAACGAATTTAACAGTAACAATGAATGAAGAACACACTCTGATCTGGAGCCGACATTATGCTTCCTGTTGAACAATATCAGCATGAAAAAATCTGTCTCGGTAATGTGCACTTGCAGTTCTTCCTGCAGCCTACCTCTCCCACCGAGGGGGAGGCAGCTCTCCCCAGACACCAGTGAGTGGCCCATGGGCTAATTCCTTCTGACCTTGTGCTCTCTAACCTCTGAAAAGCAGCCAAGCATGCAGAGTAAACAGGAGGGAGGATAAACAACTTAGCAGAGGCCCAGCTGATGGGATTTCAGAGCAGAGTGGCCTCCCAGCCGGGAGTCTTACGCTGGTGAATCCCGAGATGCCATCAACAAGAAGCTGTCAGCTGACGCCTGGTGGTGTTGACAGTGGACATACTAGGACCTCACTCACTGTGCAAGGATTACATCCAGCTCTGTTTGGTCTACATTTGGCAGATCCTGCCTGCTAGCTTGTCGGCTCGCTAGCTAAAGTAGTCCACCAACTAGCCCTGTAAGTTGTCTATGTTGTGAAGACGTGCAGATGAGTTTTGTTGTTGTTGCAACTGATGAAACACAGATGAAGAACAATTTCCAGTGCCAGCCTCTTAAATTTAGGAACATGTTTTCACCCTCTGATCCTCGAGCAGTTTCATAGCAATGTTTGGTTTCTGTCACATTTTTACTCACTTTGGGCTCATTCTTCACAACATATAAAGTCCTGCACCTCTATGGAAACAGAACAACCAAGTAGAGAGAACGCAGAAAAGTCAAATACGACACAGACACGATTTCTCTGACTGTGTGCTGGCAAAAATAAATAAATAAATCATCATGTTCAACAATATCCCCAGTGTCCAAAGGTGTCATCAATATTAGAAAAATGGTGTCTGTACATACGACAATGTTTTACTTTGTACATTTTTACAGTCTCTACAAACTCTGCACATCAACTCCACAAAGATATTTCACCATGCTGAATGTATGTTCCAACAACTTACAATTTGCCTCTCTGTATACTGCTCTTGAGCCATGCTACATTTATTTTATTGATCAAGCATGTTTATTTTTCACTCAGTCTCTCCAATTTGTTTCCATACTTGCTTCCTCTCTGCTCCGTGTCAACACAACCTGCAGTCCAGCTGAAAAGTCCCTGAACTTTTTTGTCTCATGACTGTTGGCCACAGCTCAATCAGAGTCTGTTTTAACAGAATCTTGTGCAAAAAGTTCTTTTTGTACAATAAAGTGAATGAAATTTTTCAATTTTAAGCTTAGATTTGATCATTTTTTCCCCCAGCTAAACTGCAAGTCACATATGATTAGGTCGCAGACCATCTAACAGAGTTTGGCTCTGTTAGATGGCATAATTGTTGTATATTTTTTTAAAGATGACCTGTCTTTCAAATCATCCAGAGAGTTTTGGGACTCACAGAATGTCTATTTTAAATTTAGATTACTGAATACACAACATAATAGATTTTAAAAACAACATCTTGGGCTATTGGAATTGCCGAGTGCATTTGATTCATTTTTTTCATTAGCTTAACTGACTAATGAAAATATGTACAGATGGTGAAAAAAGCACTAGTCTTGCTCAGAGATACTTTAATATTCACCAAAGAGGCAACATTTCTCCTTTAGTTTCAGCACCAGTAATTTCCCAGTCAGTTCTTGGATACAAATCTGTTCAATACTGTATTATAATAATGGTGGTTCAACGCTGGAGCAGGTAAGCAACACTGCAGGAAACACAGACATAACGACAAAATGTGATTTAGTAGATAAGATGCTTTCAAAATATTTCTACCTCGTAACCGATTCACCTCAGAGCTTGAAAATATGTTCCTCTCAGCCTTCTTAATATCACCATACAGTACAAACAAAAGGCCTGAAAACAGCGTGAGCTGTATCTGAGCTGCTGGCAGCGAGGCGGCTGAGAGGTGGAGTCAGGCTCTCAGCACAAAACAAGAGGTAAGCAAACACTCAGATGGAGGCAGAGCTACTTTCAAAGTGCTCAGGAATTGTTCAATAAGTCATTGTGCTCCCTATAAATTACACAGTGATAGAGTGTAATGATCAGCTGGAGAGACAAAGCCCTGCACACCACAGCTCTGACACAACACCAAACACTAAAACAGGTGGAGCAGCACAAGTCTGTACATCTGACCCCTGATGAATACCAATATTCACAGCTGCATTTCTAACGCTACATTTTGAAACTGGTTTTCTCAGTGTGCATTAGCATTTTGTTATCAATACTGTATTCACTCTGACAATACCTCATTGTGTCCTCAATTCAGGGCGTTTATGTTTACTCAACCAGTCACTCACCTAACATGCTATTTGAGCAGTATCAGCTTGAATATCACATTACTGCGGTGTAGAAACACCACCATCAATCAGATTCTTTCTCTTGACCCTCAGTCAAGATGATCAAGTGAGAAACACCTACAAGAACCGATTCCTCTGAAGTTTTTGATCAAGATCAAGCAAGAAGAAACATCATATAACAAAGAGGACAAAATACCTAAACATCTCTGAAAAAAGAAATGTGACATTTTAGGCGTTTTGAAAAACAAAGATAAAAACTGACATCTATGAAACACCTCAAATATACATTGTGTTTCTGATTTAAGAGCTCTTAAATAAGTTAGTCAGTCAGATGATGGCACATGTGAATTTGTTGTCGTATTGGTGGGTAGAAAACACCATTCAATGCACGGCCCTCAAAAGGTGATACTACTTATGTAATTTTGGAAAGGACCAGATAAAAGTATTGTTAGTGCAATGTGGTGGACTGTGACGTCCTTCTTCCATCAGCTGATTGAAAGCCTTGACAAAGACTGGGACAGAAATTTAGGATCAAGCTGTCACTACCTGACACGACGACGTCTATTTGCCCATTCTGAATGGAGTTAAAAGCTGGGTAAAGCTTGTTTTTGTGTCACTACATTTTGTGCTGCCGATGGATGACATGAGCTGACGACAACAGGCCAGCATCGCTTAATGTCATGCATCAAATTTGATATCTAATATTGAACACTGTGACATGCTTTAACCTGTAAGGTCACCAGACTGAAATGGACTCAGTAGTGCTAAGCAGTACTGAAACAAGTCAACAATTAATTCAACTTAACAAAAATTGGTATTTCCATAATTGATCAATCATGTTATTTAACAAGCAAAAATGGTTAAAAAAAAAAAAAAAAAAAGCTAATTACATTCACTTCTATCAACTGCTTTAGAGCAAATAAACTACACTGTGCCAGTGCCATCAGAAAGTGGCAGAACAGATCACAAATCTCAAACAAAACCAGCAGTTTGCCAACCGCCAAAAAAAAAAAAAAAAAAAAAAAAAAACACCAGTTGAAACCACTTGACTTGGCCATACGCAAGAGAAAAATCCAAAGAATTCCCTGAAACAGCTTCTTCCACTTCTCTAGAAGCAGAAACCAGTGATCAGTTAAACGTTTGATACATTAGACCTGATTTTTAAAAAAACACATTGAAATCTCCTATTAAAAGACATGAACTCTTTTAGAGGCAAAACCCACCTCAAGCAAGTGTAAAGATTTCATTGCAAAATTCAGGAAGTGATTTTTTAAATGTTGCCATTTTTGGTAACTTTTCTAGTGTGATACATAAAAATGTGAGAAAAATGACATTGATATAAATATGGTTCATCTATATAACTTCAGATCTGAACTCTTTGGACAGAATCTATGTTCAGCAGCTTGGCTGGAGGAAACAAAGCCCCCAGTGATTGAATTATTGTGGCCAAAATTTTGCTTCTCTATTTTTTCCTAACATTTCCTGTGTTTCATTGCCTAAAGGCAATCCTGCTCCACCATCTTTCAGCCAAATGCCATTTTTATCCACAGAATCATATGAGGAGGACATTTAAGGACATGTAGAAACAGCTTCTCATTGTCTTTGAATCTGTCAAATCATTTTTCCAAATTAGCAGGGACCCACAAGCTTGCAGTTGGTCCCTGAGCTCATTGTTTAAAGTTTTTTGTTGTCTGGCCTTCATCTCTGATACACACTTGTGCAGGAAAAGGATGGAGAGGAGTGTTTGAACAGATACAGCGGCGCATTTCTGGGAAAATGCCACTGCTCTCCCATGTGTATTATGAGAAAATTCCACAGCAGTTCAGAGAAAGAAGACCAAACAAAATACAAGGAACTTGATGTGTTTGTACAACTAATGACAGGAGAAGTAACAAGCTTGTCTTTTGTGCAATGGACTCTACAGTTGTCTGGTTTCACTGGTATGCTCTTACAAGGAGGGCTTTGGATGGTTTGACGTAGGTAAAATGATTACTGTTACTACATTTAACTTTCTGTAGACTGCTTAAGGTCTAACACATAGCATTTCAATTTGGTTTGACTACCATCACTTTGTATTGTACTGATGTTTCAGACAAGGAGTTCAAATGACAATGGTCCCTCAATCTCCGGGGCTCTAAGTATCAGAAACTGCTGTTCCTTAAATGGCCACTTGAAGCTGGCTCCAAAAATTAATCAATCCTCTTAGAGCCCCACAGTAATATGTCTAAATTTACAGCAGAAATAAACATGCTAACAGCCTGGTACAAACAATAGTTTTGGTCTCCATACCTACTTTTCCCATTCCTGACAACTGTACAGGACTGTATTATTATAGAACTCCTCTGTTGATTTAGACGGATGAAGCCACCACAATCAGCTTCAAAAGTGCTGTTCAGGAAACCTACATGCAATGCCACAGAGGGTTTATCCATTTTTATATAAAGTCTATGCATATGATTCATTAGTAGAAACTTATTGAGTTATTAATGGCTAATTAGTCATTTTAGTATAAGACATGAATATGAGCCTTTGGTGTATTGTTCTTGTGTGTAGACTGGATTATTATCAACCATTTATTAATCAGTCCCTCCAGGAATTCGCGATGTTGCGATTGCGCGAATTCACGCGAATTCACGCGAATTCAACCAATCTCCGCGAATTCTGCGCGACCTTGCTATTTTGTCCAATCGCCGCAATTTTTCCGCAATTTTGGCCAGCCTCCCGTGAGTTCCACCAATCATAGCAGTCAAACATAATGCACGTACGTCACCGAATTCACTTCCTTGTTTTTGGTTTGAAGATGCAGACATGTCCCATTCTAATGTCTCTCATTTACCACCATAAATTACTGCTGAAGACTGTACAAAACAATTAAATCTCTGATGTTTTACACCCGTGCAATATTGTGGTGGAATACAAAAAATAAAAGATAAAAATAAAAATCATCGATTGATAAACACTTTTCTACCACTAAACATATCAGGAGAACAGCTGAAATGAGCAGACCACAGACCAGACAAATCACTGTCATGGAAACTGTAGCATCCAGATCTGTTGGAGCTCTGAAAGAATGAAGGTAAGTTAGATTAATTATTCCGCCAAGGAATGCGGCGGAGTTATGTGATGATCGGCACATGTGAATCATTCCTCTTTTAGCAACATTACTCAAAAACAGACAAAGGGATTTGGATGAAATTTTCAGGGAAGGTCAGAAATGACACAAGAACCAAGTGATTCGATTTTGCAGTGATGTGGCTTAAAGTCTGGATCCACAAATTTGTTTCGTATTTCCCATTGAGATAGCGGCACGGCGTATGATAACAGCACGGTAACCATGGCAACAAGTGAACGCTACCTCAGCGGCCTGTTGAGGATCACATCCTTGCGATCCTACTACAAATCCACCACTGTGGATGTATCGAAAATGATACAATGAACAACTGGTTAAATTGTGGGGGTGTTTCTAAGTCCTATCAATTCCCGCCACCCATTACATATTTAGGTCACGCTATTCGGTATGTACAAATACATAACACAAGCCTGTGCTAAGCGCAAGGTCAGGTAATGAACAGTCTTGGTGGAGGACTGTGCTCTCTGAATGCTTTTCTTGTTAATTGACTTGACAAGCTGTGAGCATATGTGTGTGAACATACGTGTGTGCCAGGAAGTGAAATTTACTTTTTAAGCCACTGACAGATATGTCCAAATGTGATTCATTCAATAGTAAATTTCATTTTGTGCCTTTAATCTACCAACCACTTCATGTTAAACTAGTATCTGGCAGCTGCTAATTTCCCACCATGGTATGCCAGCTTTTGTGTAAATGGGTTGAAGCGTTAAAGAATTAATTTCGGAATAAATATTGTAAATTACAATGTTGGAACATGTTCTAAAAGCTGAAAAAAATGCAACTTTTTAGCAATTGTCACTGTCTCCCGCAATTTCATCACAACAAATAGGCTTAAAACATCGCAACTTGCATCGCAATTTTTTAGAAAAGATGCCGCGAATTCAGACATTTTTGGTTGCAACAATCTCGAAAAACACCTGCGAAATCCTGGAGGGACTGACTAACAGATACTTACATATGTAATCTCCAATTAATCGTTCTTAGAAATGTTAATGTCATGAGTTAGTTAATAATTTATTCTGGCAACCCCAAAATTGTTTTTATTGCTAGGTTATTACTAAGCATATCAGTACATTAACCATGCACAGGCTACTATAAAATTTACAACGTTGTTCTACCCACATAGTGTCTCATTGTCAGACTTATCTCCACAGAACTGCATCAGTGCTGGAGAACGCTCTGACAGCACCTCACTATCATTCTGCCATAGAGAAAAAAATCTCTGACATATCTGAATTTCTATGAACCAATCAGAGTCATCTTGGGTGTTGCAAAGCCCAGGATGTAGCTACAGTGCCTCTACAAAATAGTGACAAGGAACTTGTTTTGGTGAGAAGACGAGCGATGTGACTAAAATGGATAATTAACTGAAGAACCAAGCATGGCTGTTTTAATGCACAATCCAAATCTGCAGCAAAACGTGACATTTTCAGTACGTACGCTGTTGCTTGGGGGGTTGTTATTTCCTATAGTGAAGGGAATATCAAAAACGGCAACACACAGATGATGGAGTGGGAGAGAAAGATGTGTGAAATGCACAGTGGAAATAGCAGGTTTATACCTGAAGTCTACATGTGGTGAGTCAGATTATTACCCAAATAAGCACTGTTTTCATTGGGAGACATAATTCATCATAAAAGGGTCTAAAGTTTAGTCAATGAAACACTTCTATACATAAAAGTGGCACATTGGCTCAACAGCTGTTTTTTTTTAATGTGCTGTATAAATACCAGTGACTAGACTTGATGGCACATACTTAAGCTTTAGACCAAGTTTAGTCTGGTTGTACCTACTAGACTAGTTTTTCACTGTGTTGTGTATCTACAGTAGCCTTGTTTGTTTGTTTTTTTTGTTTTTTTAAAAAAACAACTCCTTTTAATATCTTCAGAGATCACGAAGATTCACATTTTCATTTGTGTTGTCCTTCAGTTAAAACTCCTTTTAGGTAAATCTTTTTCATTTCTGACACCATGCAAATAAAGACCGAAGAAACAGTTGTATTTAGGGTGATAGAGTGTGTACCTAGGGTTTGACATTGGCCTCACCAAAGACTGATAAAGCCTTTAGTAGTTGTATCCTTCACGGTTTTGCTGAGCTGTTGTTCTTTAAAAGGCTTTGTGGTTCTTAATAGCACAATCCTCTGTGCTTCCTGAGTGTCCTGACACCAAATATCTTTGTGAAGTGCAAACACTGGCTGCACATTACAGCTGGCTTGTATTTCATTAAAATCCCTGAACAATCGGCTTTTTTCACGGCTTACTATGCAACTGAACATTTCCAGTAGGATTAGGAGCCAACTACTACATATACAGTATGAATGAGAGGTGGAAAGTGCTCTCAGTCACAGGTTTCAAGTTTGCTTCTCTTCTAGTAAATTCCAGTGGAAAGTCTAGCCTCATGGCTCAAACTATGACACTGCAGCACACTAGAGGTGCACAATGGAAGGGGGAAAAGTGTGTGTGTGTGTGTGGAACAATAACCCCCCACATTTGTGGAGCAAATTAAACAAGCCTGAATGATGCTCTTGCTCCAGCTTGGTGTGGAAATGACAAACATGCAGGCTGCAGCCTCAAGCCGTGACATGCAGCTGTGAGTTGTGTTTGGGAGCTCAGAGCAACCTGTCCTGCTGCAAACTGTTTCTAGGAACAGAGGCCATGCCTGAAAAGTGACTTTTGACCTCTGGAAATAGTTTAGAGGAGGGGTAGGCATTCCTGTGTCATGCCATCATGAAGTATTGGGACTTCAGGGGCAGATGGTTTGATCATTATAATACAGAGGAAAGTTGAGCTTAAAGGATTGGTCTAAAAAAAATCACAGCATTTAGGATCAAAATTCACCATCTAGGATGTAGAATCAGTTAGATGTAATGTTTACGTGCTGTCAGTCATCTCTACTCCTGAATTTCGTTTGATGGGAGCACTTTGGGAAGTTTTTCAGGGTTGAATGTGGAAGGATTTTAGTTCTCCTGCACCTGACTCACCTGCATTGTAAAAGCGGTCCAGCACTGTGGTCTCCCCAAAGTCCAGTTTGCCAAAGTTGACGGTCTCCAGCTTGCTGCCCACCGTGTCGCAGGCGTCCTTCAGACACTGCAGGGCCATGCTCTCCGCGTTGTTCTGCTGGCTCGCCTCTCCGTTCACCACGTACGCCACCGTCACCGGCCTGTTCTTGCAGGTCTTACCGGTGGACAGCAAACCTCCGCCGTCCATCGGGCAGCTACCGGGGGTCGGGCTGAGCCCCCCGCCTCCCAACACCGAGTCCTGCCAGAAAGTCCCAGCTGCAGGGATTCCTCCTCCTCCTCCTCCACCACCAGCGCTTCTGCTGCTGTTATTCTCCCCACAAGGAGGCTCTCTGCGGGGACCAGCACCAAAGCAAGGTACCGGTAAGCAGATCCCGTCCTGGTCTTGACTCATCTTGCATCAAGTGTCTCTGCCTGTCTTAAAGTGTGGGTTGTGCTGAGCGGCTCCTCCAGCAGTCCTCCATGGAGAGCCAACGTTACGCACGACGGTCACCCATGGAGCCTCTGCACAAGCACGACGTGCAAACTCGTCCCGTGTGTAAACAGGAGAGCGGGCAGTTAGAGGAGCACTTCCCCATCATGCTGCATGTTTGCTGCTGACTGCACGCTCAGAAAAACCACGGCCCCCGTAGATCCGCGACACGACACGGCTCTGAGCAGAAAACACAGCGGGAACAGCCACCGAAACCGTGCATTCCGCCTCAGCTCTCACAACAAATCCACAGTTGTCAAAGTTGAGCAGCACGGCCGGCGTCAGCGCAGCGACGCCCACAGGAAACACCGACGTGACGCCCAGTCCAAGTTCGGCGCAGTTTAAAGGCTCGTCTCGGAGTGTCATCCGTCGAAGGAGAAAGTCCCACCAGAGTGTTTTCATGTGCAGATAGACCCTGCCCAGTTTCCACTCTTATCTTCCCGTCCACACTCACGCACGGGGCGGAGAGACAACAGAGGAGCCTTGTGTAACTGGGCGGAGACAGAAGGACCGTAAGTGGAGCTGTGGACTTCAGGAAAGGAGCAGTTCACTGAAAACACTCTAAAAAAAACAAACAAACAAAAAAACAAAACAAAAAAACAAGAAACAGTCCGTCAGCACCCATCACATGTCTCATCCACTCTGCTATTAAAACAAAATGAAAAGCTGTTGGGCCTCCTGTTTATCACCGGATATGATGAACAAACAAACAAACAAACCTAAGTTTATAGTCCAGACTAACATCCATCTCTCTCGAGGCAGCGCTATTTTTTCGAGGTTGTGAGATGGAAATGTTTCATACTGTTGCAAACCAGCATCTTTGGTCCAAGCTTGTATGACCTGAATAGATTACACAGTAAATTGTGAAACGTCTTATACAACAGTTTCAGCTGATATCCAGCCTGCAGGCGCAGCCTGGTACGATGTGGCTTTAAAAAATATTAGAGTTCACTGCACTCAGGAATGATGTAATAATTCATCTAAAACCGATTGGAATTCTTTTTGCAACCCGGTCGTCGCGTTTATTTCCTGCTTTAAGGAGGACCTCTTGTGGTGAGGAATTGATATTGCAGCTCATTACTTGAGGTGAAAAAATAAACAGATTTATACAGTTGTGGTCAAATGTTTTTCTGTTAACCCATAATAAAGTCATGAAAGAACCAAACTTCATGAATGTTTTTGTGACAAAGAAGTATCTGTTCCAATCACTCTATCAGAGAAAAAACAGAGTTGTAGAATTAATTGGAAACTCAAGAAAGCCATGACATTATGTTGCTTACAAGTGTATGTAAACTTTTGACCACAACTGTATGGACTAAAATATGTGTATTCTCTACTCGTTAAAAACTTTTTGCTCATGCACTAGATATTTATGGCTTTTGGGAGGATTAAATGAATTTCTCTCTCAGGAATGAAGTGGAAATTATTCCATTACCAATTGTGACAAAGTGGGAAATAGAATTTCTGTGCTAACTTCAAGTGACGTCCTTCTGATAGAAAACAATATTTGCATGCTTTCTTTGTAAGTCCTAATTTTAAATGAAACTGGTATATTGTTAAACCCCTCAGCTTTAAAGGGCAGTTATATTTCTAACTACTTTTCATCGCTGGGAGTGGACCTGCTTTGCCCCACGGATAGTGGTGGAGATCACAATAAACCCGAATTAATGTGTTTAACACTTTTCACACAAATAGAGTCTAACACACAAAGTGCTTTACAGAACAAAATGTACTAATAAAGCAATAAAAAACAGCATTCTTCAGCCCATAACATCACATTATGAATTACAAATTCAGTAGCGACAGGGACTGATGAACCAGTGAAATGCTGTCATAGATAAATGCAATGAGGAAACAGCAGAGGTAAGAGAAGCAAAAATTCACAAGCAATAAAGTAAACTCTACACGCATGCACACGCACACACACACACACACACACACACACACACACACACACACACACATACACACACACACACACACACACACACACACACACACACACACACACACACACACACAAGGCCACTACCAGAAGACTTAAGGGCTCATAGAGGTATCAAAGGTACATGACATAAAAGCAAATCTGATAATTAGGAGCAAAACCATTAGGAATTTTATAAGCAGTTTCTAACAGAGGTCTATTTCTCTTGAGGAGACCTGATAGCAGAGCCTGAACTGTTAGAGCAAGGTTAACTGCAAGAAGAAACACCTCAGATGAAAAATAGTAATGTTAAGGGTAGAAGGACCAAATTAAATCTGAAATACAATATTCATGTTTAAAATCTCTCAAAGATCTTTGGCTTTCATCACAAATATCACTAATGCATACCCTACTCTGGTATATTGGCTTATACACACTAAAACCAAACATCCAAATCCAAAGGTTCCCTTTCTGCAGCTCTGTGGGGACAGCAGGAAGAAAAAAAAAAATCCTCTTTAACAGGGAAAAGCCTCCAGTAGAACCGGACTCAGGGAGGGTGACCATCTGTCTCGACCAGTCGGAGTGAAGGCAAAGAGGAGACAGCAGGACAGAGAGAAAAACAGACAGGCACTGTATAAGAGAATAGTGAACATTTGGGAGGGTTGGTGATTCCAGTAACTGTAGATCAGAACTGTCGAGCTCTGCAGCCACAGATGCCTACAATGACATGTAACGGTGGCAGATTAATGTATGGAGAGAGAAGGGGGAGTGGAGGAAAGATGCTCAGTGCATCATGGAATGTCTTCCAGCAACCTAGACCTATAGCAGCATAACTAACCCTAACTATACCATTTATAACAGAAGAGCATTTTTCCTTATCTTAACAACTATGAGCTGGTTCCACAGCAGAGGAGCCTGATAGCTGAAGTGCTCCAAGAGCCACAGTCTAAGGATGAAGTGTTCCATTGGAATAATAATATGGTACAAAAAGGATCAAGATAAAAAGATGGAGGTTGGTCATTCAGAGATTTGTTTGTGAAGAGAAGGATGATGAATGAGCTTTCTTACTGGTTCCTGTCAGAACTCTAGCTGTAGCATTTTGGGACATCCAGATAATAAAGAATCACAATAGTCCAGCTTGGAAATATCAAATACGTGGTCTAGTTTTACAGCATCACTCTGAGACAAGATGTTCTTCAGGTTAAAAGTTCTACTGATTTTACGAAGCCAAATGTGTCAACAAACACACTTTGTATTCCCATCAGCAATATCCATCCTGTGTTGTTTGAAAGTATGATGATATTTTCAAGGTACATCACTAGAATTCAATAAGTATATCTGCAGTAGCCTTTAAAAACAACTAGATAACCTTATAAGCTATACCAGGCCTGATTTCAAAGAACATACAACAGCAGAACATTTGCTTAATCTTAAAGATGAAAACTAGATCTTAATGTCTGCGTATATCCCTGAAGTTACTATGATTAAAGCAGGAATTTGTCTTTCTTTGCACTGTAGGATTACAGCAGTGCTTAGTGTAAAGTAGCCTCAATGCGCCAGTTATACACTATTGTTCAAAAGTTTGGGGTCACCCAGACAATTTCATGTTTTCCATGAAAACTCACACTTTTATTCATGTGTTAACATAATTGCACAAGAGCTTTCTAATCATCAATTAGCCTTTCAGCACCATTAGCTAACACAATGTAGCATTAGAACACAGGAGTGATGGTTGCTGGAAATGTTCCTCTGTATCCCTATGGAGATATTCCATTGAAAATCAGCCGTTTCCAGCTAGAATAATAATTTACCACATTAATAATGTCTGGAATGGATTTCTGATTCATTTAATGTTATCTTCATTGAAAAAAATGCTTTCCTTTAAAAATAAGAACATTTCTAAGAGACCCTAAACTTTTGAACAGGAGTGTACATTATAGTGTGTACAGCTGCTCTGCGCTATTGTAACTATTTATAATGGACAATATTCAACAGTGAAAGTGAAAATGGCCTTCAACAGGAGTGTGATACAGTATAATCTACAGATACTATGACCATTTGGTGATTGGCATGAAATTTGATATTGTAGTTGTACAGTTTTTTTTTTTTTTTTTTTTTGCTTTAACTGTCAGTTATTAACTCAAACTTTCAGTGGCAGCTCAAACTCAAGTTATGTAATGCTCAGCTCAGCTCTCTGTAGCACAACACCACTGTGGTTCAGTGGGTCATTAAGATGTTGATTTTCAGAGAAACAATATCAAGTTGAACAAAGGTAAAGAAAGACAAATAAACCAGTGAAGTTGCAATAAGTGTCCTTTTCCCTTTCTGCCACTAGATGTCCCACATTGACCATCCTTGAATCAACACTCGGCAGTCTTCAGTTTTCTGTGAAAATGCTGCCAAACCAAACACATCCACAGGGTTGTGTTATTTCTTTAAACACATCTGTCTGTTCTCCATCATTTAGCTGTGGGCAAGTTACAGATCATACCAACCATTAATGCATCACCATGTTTCTCATTCACACTCAAATCAAGTAACGTGAACGCTAAGGTTAAAAAAAAAGTCATATTACATATTATTATTCAATAAGGTCAAATATATATATTTTCCTGACTCAGTTGGCTTTATTTGTGTCCCCTTGTCTCTCATTCTCTCACTGATTCATTCACATAAATACACATGAACCAGTTTGTACATGTAAACTAACTAAAAAGAAAAAGTAAAGAAAATCAACACTTGCTGACAGACTTAAATTTCAATCTTTATTGTATTCAGAAAATAACAATTAAGAGACAAAAACACAGTGAAGACAAATTAGTATAAAAACTATGCACAGTAACAGTTACCATGAATCTTGCAACCAACATTGCTTGACACATCTGGCAGACAGAGCTGAGCTGCTGATGCTCTGCATCCTGCAGACAGGCCTCAGAAAGTTTTATGCCGCTGGCGGTCAGTTTGTCCTGGAGCCGTGACCCAGAGATTCTCATGTTTAAGCTGCTACACAATGTAAAGAATACTGACAAGGTACTTCCAGTAATGTCTGAATGGAGGAAACCTTTTGTTCTGTTCAATTTACTGACTTTTTTTTTAGTTTTGGCCATAATCAGTAGTGGTACCAAATACAAGTATTACAATTGAAAGACAGAGCATTAATCAGGAAAAATGTACTTGGACTGTCAAAATTACTTACTTTTAATTAGTATATGTTACAATATATTCCACTATTCAAATATTATGATGTTCATTATCATTTAAGCAACATTCGATGATGTATCAGGTTCAAGTAAAGCTAATTCTAACATTTTGCTTGCTGGTTGCATACTTTTAAAAAATAATTTATTGTATTAAGCTGAGGATGACAGAGTTCATATGTAGATTTCAATCTAAAGACCTTTAAGACCCTAAATACCAATTTAACCTGAAGTAACATATTCTGAAAACACAGTTTTACATATTTTTTTTATATGTTGTGCCTTGTGTATTGTAATTTTGACTCTATTTCTATATGAATCTGATTAGAGTGACTGTATAAATAATTACAAATATGCAGTGTAGTTATAGGTATTAGATACATGCAGTAGAATTAAAGCTAAGAAACAATAAAAAATAGTATATGACCTGTGTGGCAGCTCCAGTTGTTGGCTTGATGCCTCCTAACTCCTGGCTCATCCAAAAATGAGCAAAGAAGTGGAAAGTAGGTGGAGCTGAGGTGTCTGGGCCCTGAATGGTCCTGTGAAGGCATCCACCTGCCACACAGGTGACCACACATAAATTAAACAGGTAAGCTATGCAAATAATTATCCCCCATAAAGTTTTCATGACCAAGGCAAAATACCTACAGAGATCAAACTATTTTTTTAAAATAACAATCTCTAAACATGTTTATTTCTGCTGTAAAGTTGGACATTTGGGGACTGACTTGTGAAGCCAACCTCAAGTACACTTTAAAGGAACTGCTGGTTTTGACATTTTCACATTAGTTTCATTTTTAATCTCCACAGGTCGCTTGGTTAATATTTATTGAATTTATATAGAGCTGAACAGAATTTTGTGTCAACAGATTTTTGAAACCAGGATTTTTAATATCTTGATTTTCTTAATATGTAGTCAGATCATTTTCTGCTATACATATAATATACACTTTTAATCATATATCTCAGATCATATCTCAAAAATCTGCACACCTCTCTCCTATGCTATTGTTGGAGTGTGATTTTTTTTCAAAAAAATTGCAGGAAGACATTGTTTGTATTAACAGGTATGTGCAAACACAGACTAACTGTATGTTGCAAAAATGGTTAATAAAGCAACAATCACTTTCCCAAAGGTTAATAATAAAATGCGATTACTGCAAATATAGATACAGTTTGCTTTGCATAATGGTTGGCTAGCACTATCTACACTTTTCCATTCATATGTTATCTGGAGGGCTGGAGTCTATCCCAGCTGACTTAGGGTGAAGGCTGGGGACACCCTGGACAGGTCACCAGTCTATCACAGGGCTACACATAGAGACAGACAGTCACACTCACATTCACACCTACAGACAATTTAGAATCACCAATTAACCTCAGCATCATCGTTATTGGACAGTGGGAGAAAACCCTCGCATGCACAGGGAGAACATGCAAACTCCATGCAGAAAGATCCCAGAAAGGCCGGGATGCAAACCACGGATCTTGCAGCTGCAAGGCGATGGTGCTAACCACCGAGCCACTGTGCAGTCCAGCTACACCTTTATTACCATTTATTATTTTAATATTCTATATTATTATTGCTCAATCTTTGATTATAAGTTGAATGTACTTAGGCTTATGGTGATGCTCCATTTGGAAATTGACTCTGAAGTTTTAAAATAATTTCTGAATGTCTTTAAATATACATGTATATGTGCATATAATGACAGTGTCATTATTTTCTTTTTCTTTTTTTTGAATAAAAGTCTATGAAAAAGGGACCATATTCATCTCTTGATCTGTTACCTCAGTAAACATTGTCCTAATGACTTTATGGTCTCACTTAAATGGTTATTTCATGCATCTTACATAAACGTCCAAAATTTAACATGCTGCATTCATGAAAGACTTCAAGGCTCGCAGCATGAGGCTGATTGACAAAATAGGTCTTAAGAAATTTAACTGCTGGAGCAACTTTAGTGGTTTTACATATTATATTCTTGCACATTTTTTTTGAGGTGAGCCAAATTGTATAACAAAATTGTTCTTCAAGGCCTTTAGCAACTGCAGTAACAGATTTTATTTACCATGTGGTGGCAACACATTAACATCAGATCAAATTCTTCTTTTCTGAAATCTGTGCAGTGATGCAGAGGTGAACGCTTGGGTGTGTCACTTCACTCTGGCATCACTGGGTTCATTCAGATATTCAGTTGACTTACAGCACCTAAACAGAGTGCAGTTAAACAACGCCTTTCAACCTGGTGTTAAGTCACTCTTTAATCATGGCCTTATTAGGCGATGTTCCAAGTGCATCTAGTTAGATAAAAATGCACATAATGACCTATCTTATAAATGTCAAGTTAGCTGTGTCACAGCATGCAATGTCTTTTTAAGTGTAAATATATGTACATATTATAGTAAAATTACAAATAAACAACCTACATTATGGCGCAATGTTTGAAGTTTGTAAGGATTCGAGAGTAGTTAACCATCAATACGCCATCCATGCTGCACCCTGCAAATAAAGCTTTCCATTCTGCTCTGCCACAGACCATGAAATAGTCACTCAGCTCTGAAATGGAGAGAATCACTCACATGGAGAAACAGCGAGAAGTTCAGTTAGTTCTGCAGTGCAGGTAGGAGATAGATACTTGGAGGCACAGACTTATTGCAGTCCTCCATAGATATCTGCCAAAGTCTACACAAACATTAGAGGGAAACGGGGAAACAAAATTACAGAAATCTGCTAAGTTTGACAAATGGTCGGCCCGGCTTTGCCACTAGCTATTAGCCTGCAATGATTAATAAGTGAGAAAATAATTGCACTTCATTGAGATTGATGACGCCCCATTTAACCTCCCCACTCATCCTGACTGCGCCACAGAGCACCAAGATGAGCCTCGGACACACTGCTGCTCTGCCGGCCTCATTGGCATCAAGCACGCACAGTCACACACACATAGACGCACACAGGCTCTGTAATGATCCTATGGGGCATTTTTTAAGAGCCTTGCGGCACCCTGATCATACGTTCATTGTTAGTAAGTGAAAAACAATGATCTCAGCGCTAGGAGGCCTCTGGGAAACTCTCCCTCCACCAATATAGAAGCATTTAAGTCAAACACCATGGGGAATTAATGACAGTGGAGTCACCATTAACTCCTATACTAACGAGTTTGTGAGCTTTGGCCCTCTTGTTAGACACATCTCCTGCGCGTGTGTTTGCGTGTCTGCCTGAGTGCTTGTGTTGGAGAATCTTGTCAATCTGAAACACACACGGTAAATCTGTTTGAATGCAATTTTCACGGGTAAAATGCTAACAAAACGGCGGCGATCAGGCGAGGCACTACGAGTGCCGTGGCGCCTTATCCTCTCAGTCTGCAAAGAGACATGGCCAAGGTTATTAAAGAAGGATGTAGCAGAGCAAGATGGCCGCTGTTGTGACCAGAGGCGGTGTGGAGAGATAAATGGTTGACCCAGCCTGGTGTCAGGTTAGGATTGATGCCACTATCAGCCCCACTGCTTTCCCAATGATTTTCTCAAATCTCTGATAGAGTGTGTTATCTAGTTACTGGCATGAGGGCAACGGCCTGCAGGCACAGAGAAGGTCAATCTATGAGGACAATCTTTGTTGGACTAAATGAGAAAAAAGACCTCACAAAAAAGAATAAAAAGCAGCTGCTAGGTCTCTGGGATAAGATAAGCCAAATTACTTCTCTTTAGTAGAATAGGCCTGAGGCAAAACATCAAAAAAAGAAAAAAAAAAATTAAGTGAGGCTGGTGTACTCTCTAACTTCAATGTTGTAGATTTCACCTGGAACCTCGGCTTCCTTGAACTAACGTTGATTCGGTGGCAGCAGCACCTTGAGAAATGGGCTGGGCGTGTTTGTATCTGTCTGCTGTCTAATCTGCATTCACCAAATAAATCTCCTTAAGAGGCAAAAATGGGAATTTCCACAATGTATAATATCAGTCAGCAGTGTAAACCACCTCGAAGACAATCAAACTTCTCCATAATCTCAATCTATCAACCTTCCGTTCTTTGGTCTTTTCAAATCTGGGGGAAAGAGTTTGACTAATAGGTTGTAATTTACTGGCTGAGGTCTTGATCAATAATTCTGTGTCAATAATGATGGAGAGGTCTGCGTGAGGGGAAATGATTCCACTCATTGTCTGAGAAAAATGAAGGCGTGGACATCACCTCAGGCTTTAGGCAGATGTCCACAGGTGCTCGGCTAGTATGATGGCTGAGTCGATGAGTGCAAAGACAAATACCACACACATGGACACACAAAAAGTGCACTATGTGTTTTCCCTTCTGGTGCATAGGATCAAAACTTTAGCACGCACACAGACACACATACATGCACACACACATCCCTAATGGATATATTTTTCACCACACTTTCTTTGCTGACATCTTAGTCAACGGGCCTTTGTCATGACAATCTCATTTTGAAAGCAGTCTTCTCACAGAAATATTGACCAAACTGCTATAAATGGAGAGAACAATCTGTTTCTTTATGATCCAGAAAATTGCTAAAATGGTTTCAAGGAAATATATAGCCCATCTTGATGCCTTTCTGATGTGGTGTGAAAATACAGCACCTCTTATCTGCATGTATACAGCACATGAAATAAAATTAGCAGGGCCAAATGTATCTCTGTATCATGGAAAACATACAGAAATAATTCTCATTAAGACAGAGTGATCATTTTCTAATGTTTGCAGTATTTGAAAATTGAAAAGCTCAAGGTGTTTTTGCGTATTGTCAAAATTTGAATCTAATTTTCACAAAACAACCGATTCTACATCATGGCATTGAATCAATCGCTGCTAAATGAATCTTTGGGTTTACAATCCCTATCCTGAAATATAGCAGCTGCTTTGGATGTTTCAGTCATATCATGTGATGTTTACCAGCAGAAAAACATTTTCAGAAATTTGAGAATCATTGGAATTCAGAAAGTTCTACTTTGTCATCATAACCGCTACCACCCCAATCTGCGATATCCACATAAAATGTGCTTGCTACATGTCATCTTTTCTCCATTTCATCTGTAATGTCTGCACTTTAAATCGTCAAGCCTATGCTGTTCAGCATTCCCTGTCCATTTTTTTAGTTCACAGGTCAACTGGCTTAAAGCTAAAGATGTAATATTGAATATATCATGCAAATAAACAATGCTGACAGCAAGTTAAAATTTTTTAGCATCTATTTCTAGCATCACTTTAAGTTGTCTAGTAGAGCCTGAGTTTTGAGAATCTGCACACTTTTTGTGTTGCAGATTTAATTTTAAATCACTAAAATTGTCATTTTTGTGAAAAATATTTATTAAACATTTCCAGAATGATATAGTGAAAACATGATTCTCATAGATGAAACCGCATTTGTTAAAAACAGAAATGTCTAATTTAGGAAAGTATTCAGATTCTTTGCTGTGGCACTGCACACTGTGGTCAGGTGAACAGACAAATCCTTAACAGGTTGAGCAGAACTATTAACACTGTCTAGCAAACAGCAGTCACTGCTCATCCTCTAACAAATGCTATCCCTACAGTAAAGTATGGTGGTGGCAGCACCATGCTATGAAGGTGCTTCTCAGCAGCAGGGACAGGGAGGCTGCTCACAGTTAAGGGAAACATGGATGCAAACAAACACACAGAGGTTCTTGAAGAAAACCTGCTCTAGATTACAAATATTTTTGTAAATGAGACATTTTGTGTTTTTTTTTTTTATTATTGATAAATTTGCAAATAAAAATTATATCCACTTGCCACTTTTATTTATTTAAAACAACATCTTAAACACAACAAAGTGTTACAGTATGGACTGTGGAAGTCTGTGTTACGTTGTAAATGTAGAAGTTGTGTGATTCATCATCACTGTGCAACCCGAATCTTGCTATATTTACATTTATATCAAACATTTGGTAAAACACTGCCTGTTTGCATGTATCTAATTTTAGTGAGGATTGTAAGGTATAGGGTTCTCCATGGTTCCATGTTTCACTGCCTTACTTATAAAAAAGGGAGAGAGTATTCCTGTGGTGAGACTCCAGCGTCTATTTACAAGCTTGATATCAAAATCTACTCAAGCTGCGGTAAGCCAGAGTTTAATGCCTTGATCTGTCAGTCAAAGATAAATGTTACTGACTCCAACCAACATGGATGCAGGGAGTTTCTGAAAGCAGTTTAAATATGTTGAAACAAGCTTTCAGCATAACATAAGACACAGCAGACCCAGAGCTCAGGCTGTGGGCAACACACAGAGAGGAAGCTAATGATTTTAGGTTCATTAAATTAAAATACAAGTGTAAGCTGTGACTGATGCGGTTACCACATAAACTTCCTTCTAAACCGTTCCCAAACAATGGCAAAACATTTAATCCAAAAGTAAAATAGGTCTGGGTAGCTGGATAGATGGCAAAGAAGGAGTAATTTGAAATCCACAGTCAAATGCACTATTATATACACTTACTAGCCACAGGAATCAAACAACCTCCCTAATATTGTGTAGATCTTTCTTGTGCCGTGAAAGCAGCAGTGACCCATCACAGTCAGTACCTTGAAACTCTTTGTCTTGTTCCCTAAGCCATTCTTGAGCTTGTACTGAGGTTTACATGTGGACTCTCCATGTACCCTAGTGGACATGGAAAGTATACCACTAGCCTTAACCCTTGATAATAGTGCCTTGTGGAGGCTCATATATAGCTGTGGACACCATAAACACATAGTATTTTCAAATTATTTTGCTACTTGTCTAGTCTGTTCACATACTCTGATCATACACAGGCAGCGTACATAGTATTGCCCAGCATAGGGCAACAAGACAATAGTATGCCTAGCATGTATACTATTGCCCTATTGTAGTGAGGTTGCGGCCTTGGGGAAATGAGCAATGGATAAAAAATATCTAAGTATGATAGGTTGGTAATAATTCTTGGAGGAAGCACATTTGGGGTTTCTTCATGCAACCAAACTTTGTGTTGTTGTCATGTGCTTTTATAGCAATTTGCATTGAATGCATTTCTGTGAAAGAACGTTTCATGAAACAGTTTTCTTATCACTAATGATGAAGTGTCTGTCGTTGATACTTACCACTATCATTTTATCATCTAGGCCTGCTCGGTAGTACCCCTTCACACGCATGTGATAATGTTGACTGCTGTCGCTGCGATTCTGATCATAAAACAGGCTGGACAACCTTGTTTCCAAAAATATAAGCCACCGTTTATGATTTTCAACAGTCATACTGTAAAGTTTCAATACTGTTTCCTCTCAAAATCCTAATTCTACGTCGATAGTAGCCTAAGTGGAGTAGAATGCAATATAACCATGACATGTGTTTTGAGTTAGAGGTTGGGCCTACAGATATAGCCCAGAATTCAATGACAAAGCATCAGACTTCTTGAAATATAGAAAGCCATTCAGTACTAATAAGGCACTTATCCAGGTTGTTTTCTCCTGAGAGATCCTTGCTTGTGTTGTATCTACTCTCAGATATATGTCATTTTGGATAAAAGTGTCTGCTAAATGAAATAGTAGAAATTGTACAATACAGATTTACTGACTGCTACAGAAGAAGAAGAATCAACCTGAGGAAAACAGCATCTGCTGATCTGATGTTGCCCTCCGACCCCTCGGACCCATCGCCTGGCCTTCATCATGCTGGCCGACTGCTCCTCCACTAAGGTGAGCAGAGGTGTGTGTGTCTGAACAGACCTGAACAGTTTGAACATTGTGCTCTAAGTGGATTGGGTTCCTGTCAGAGCTGAGCAGTTGGACATTGATAAATTTCCTCCTGTGTGGGATCGATAACTCTCACCTTTCAGCCCAGGGCTCCTTCAGAGTGGGACGTCATAATTACTCTGTCAAACTGAATGCCTGTCTGTGTTAAGACTGACGACTGTGTGTGTGTATCTGTGTGTGTGTGTGTGTGTGGGGGGGGGGGTGATATACAGTAGATCATGTGTGCAAAGCAGCACACTGTGCTTTTATATGTGAATGTGCTATTGTGTGATTGGGGATGTGTGCATGGAGATTTATGGATTATGTTAGTACATGTGGGCTTAGAAGGTTGTGCATCTGCGTGTGTGTGTCAGTGTGTGTGTCAGTGTGTGTGTGTAGGCCCAGGTGATGCTTTGTTAGCTGAGCTGGACTTGTGACTGGCAGTGATTGACAGCTGGGCAGCCCGCCTCCTCCTTTTGCCTCCCACGGCGCTTTTTGATGCCTGTCACGTTGGCCAATCAGCGAAGTGATCTGACAGCTGTCCCGACACACACATGCACACACAAACACACACGTGCACAGATGTGTACAGATTGTACGCAGGCAGGCCTGAATCTAATATTAACCCCAAATTCAACTACTAACTCCAAATTCACCATTTGAACTGAATAAGGGAATTTTGTTTCTTTTCAATCAAAATTTCAAAGCTACATTTGTCTTAATAACATTTTAATAGCAGTAAACTATAACAAAACATTTACAGTACTGAAACAGGCTACAGCAGACATATTTTCTCACAGATTAGCAGCTATGATTAGCTCCAAAAACAACATGGTGGGGGTGACGGGCCTCTCACGTCGATGATGTTAACTGAATTAACATATGCAACGTTCCTTTCAGCTGGTTCCACGGATCCGTAATCTGTCCAGATGTAATGATGATTTATTTATTCTGTTTCAGGGAAGGAAGGGAATTGCAACCATCTGCTCCATTAGACACCGGTGCTTTGCTGCATGCAGCCTTCCTCAGGTCATTGCAGGTTAATGCAGATATTTGCATGCATGAAAGTGCATGTTTTTGTATGTTCTGTGTCCGTATATGTATTTACTACATATTTGTATTGTATGCTTTTGTAGTATTGCAACTTTCCTGCATGCATGCTAGTGTGCAAACGTGCATGTATAAGTGTCCAGTACATTTTTATGTGTGTGCGTGTGTGTGTGTGTGTGTGTGTGTGTGTGTGTGTGTGTGTGTGTGTGTGTGTGTGTGTGTGTCACAGCAGCCATGTAGAGCTGCTGTCGGTAAAAGAGGCAGCCTGTGGAATTAAAAGTGAATGAAGCGAAGATGAGCGAGGCCGCCTGCTCCTCATAACACCGGCACAATAATAATAATAATAATAATCATGGCAATAATAACCTCAGTGCTCATTTAGACATCAATACTAATCACTCTCATTTGGAGGACAATAATAATAATCAGGCTCATTTAGAGTGCCGTTTCTCCACAGAGGCTTTCACTGCCTTTGGGGTTGGTTGGTGCTTAACCTAATGATAATAGTCATGATTCATGGCTCAACTCTCCCTCCCTGCATGTTGCTTTCTCTCCACATGAACACAGGAAGAGTGTGTGTGGGTGACAGAGAGATATAGTGACACAAACAAGCTTCTTTTTTTACTTTTTATGGGACATTGAATTTTATCTTCCTTTACTGACTAATCTCGGAATGTGACACACTCCAGTGAGCTTTCATATTATTCCAGTTTTGGATGTGTGAGAATGTGGCAGCAGTGCTGAAAAGGAGCCTAACAGGAGCAAGAAACCAGCAAACAATCACACAGGTTTTAAACAAACCTCCAGACTAACCAAACTATAATTTCGAAGAAAAAACAAAGGCATAAAATTATACCCACAACTGTCCACTGTAAATATTCATCTCAGTTTACAGATTGACTACACACAGCTTTGCGGTCTGAGGAGGAGGTAGTATCAACAACTCTGATGTTCTCACCTTTGGCCTTAACCCCAAATAGAATATTTTTGATCGCCTCCTTCAGTTTCTGGTTTGTTTTATTCTGTGCCATCATCTGGTAAGACTTTATTTGAGCCATAGCTTTCTGTTTGCCCTGTTGTTGTGTTTACCAAATCACTTTGCCTTATCATAGTCAATAGACAGTATGGTACCACAATTGCATATAAAAATGCAAACAGTTAAAGAATGGTTTGACATTTTGGGAAATATGTTTATTCTCTGTCTTCTGAGAATAAGAGAAGATTGATGCGTCCCTCTTGTCTGTGAGTAAATAAAGAAGCTACAGGATGCTGCTTGGCCCAACATAAGGAGAGGGAACAGTTAGCCTGGCTCTGTCATGGTGACCACACAATGCTGCAAGAGGTCTGAAAGTCGAGGCAGTTCACACCCACAAATCTTGTGCACTGGTGAACTAAACAGTCAGCACAGGTTAGTTGACAGTGAACTCAGGGAGTTTTGATTGATGACTTTCTATGCAGAGGAATTTTCTTACACGTGATCATGCTGACAGCAGAATGAAATTCAGACAATTAAAATTCATTCTTTGAATATTTGGAGCGGTTTTTATTTGACTTGCCTGTTTCCATTTTTGCATTTGTGGTCAAATGTGCCTCTGAATACCTGCAGAGATCTGTTTTCGCTCTGCCAGATCACAGTCCAATCGACATGGAAGTAGGGTTAATGCCACAGGAATTTAGGTTTTGCAATAACACTCTGTCAGCCCTTTACAACACTATAAGGCCATCTTCAAGTCATGAAAATATTCTCTTCTCTTTCTGATGTATTGCGTGCCGGCACATGGGACAGTCAGGCACTAATGTAATTCCTTGCGAGTGGTGCTCATCTCATCTGGGCTCCAGCTTTGAACTCGTGGCTTGGCGGCTGTTCAGAACGAGACAGAAAATGGGGACAGAGGGAGAGAATTGTCCGGCACTGATTCGCTGTAAAAAACTCGGACAGAAGATCATTTCAGCGCCGCTTGGGAAGATCAAAAGCTTGGCTGGCAGAGAGCGGGTGTGAGGGGAGATGGTATCGCTGGGCTCTCATTTCATTCACAGAAGAGTGTGAAATGACTTCATCTGTTGTGTGGACTCACACTAGACACCATTATACATTACTGTATCCTGACCCTCCCTTCCTCTCTCACTCTTTCCTGCACGCTGGCTGCTACAGGCCAAAAACCATTGCAGCTTGGTCCTAATAATACATCTGTAAGGTACTGCTTTGTGTATCTATTAGCCACACTGGCAGCTTTTACCTACATTGACATTAAGAATATTAAAAAGCCTGATTCTGTAGCACTAATTGCATTGTGAAAATCTCTTAAATAACACCAGTTGGACTCAGGTCTGGTGTTAATTGCCTGTTTATAGGAGCTGAGGATGTCAACCTTCAAAAACACTAAAGGGGGAAGTGCTAATAAGAGAGGATCAGACCTCAAGTCCAGGCCTACAGTAGATTCAGGCCCGGCGGTGCACATCGTTAACACTCTGCCTCCTGCACTTAAAAAAAAGGAAGAAAGGCAAGAAAAAAAAGCAGCTCAAACTTCTGAGACTTAAACACTTGAATTATTTAGTGCTGAATATTATAAATCCGCTTGATTATTTCAGGAACGACAACAAACGCGTTTTAACACCACAGCTCTCTCTCACTCTCTCTCTCTCTCGGCGTCGCTGCTAATGGAGATTGCAGCGTATTTTGCAGGCACACAAACACACTCAAAGAAAGACAGAGTGTGAGAAGGAAAAAGAGAGGGGAGAATAATGAGATGATAAGAGTCGACTTAACACAAGGATTTTCCTCCTCTTACTTCTTCCTCCTTCATCCCTCATCTTCATTTCCTCCTTCATTAACAGAGGAGTCCGGCTCTGAGCCAGGCTGTAATGCTGTGCTTTGGCTGTGAGAGCTTTGCTGCCTCTCTCTGTCTTCTCTCTGTCTCTCTTTCTACCCTCCCTCCTCCTGTCTTCTCCTCGTCTCTCCCTTGATCGCCCTGTTTAGCTGTTTAAGCTGATGACACAGAGAATATTGCATGTTGAAAGGCCGTTTCACCACACACACACACACACACACACACACACACACACTTAGACTTACACATGCACACACTCTCGCCCAGAGCAAAAGGCCCCAGGCAGTCTCTTTCCCGCTAGCCAGGGGCGATCATTCTGCCTCTATGATACTTTAACTGTGGGATGTCAGGAAACATTAGGCCTTTAAAAACACAGCTACGATGCGGTGCAGACACGCACTGACAACACACACACACACACACACACACACACACACACACACACACACACACACACACACACACACACACACACACACAGTCTCAACTGTAGTCCCATCCACTTTCCTCCAAGGCCACAGTACTTATGCAACCCTCCTGTGCTGATGTTTTTGAAGTAAGTCTGTGATTTATTTTTTCCTATCTGTGTTTTCTTTTTTGTCAAATCCCCTTTTTAAAATAATCTAGCAATCAGAATTTCAAATGCATGAGAAGCGGGGTTGAAACAAAACCTCAAGACAACATTGTGCTATCATATCAGTTGTTAGTGCTGCACAGTATAACAATATTAGAGAGGTATTGCAATACTCAGCTGTTAAAAATGATACTACTCCTCATTTCATTAGTATTGATACTATTAATAGTCTGACAGACACAGAATGACAGTGTTTTAACAGTAAGTGTGTGATGGAAGGAAATTTAACATATGGACTTAAAAAAAAACTGCAATTGACTCTCATAAAGTAACATTATCTTTTTCTTTTCATACAAGCATTTCATCTTAGTCATGGCAGAAGAAACCAAATGAATTCAACCACAAAAAGGTTTAAAACACAAAAATAATCTTGATGAGGCGATTCTCCCAAGACAAACAGCATTAGAAATTTCAACAGATGTCCCAGGTAACTTGAATATGGAGCCTCAAAGTCCATAGGAAGGTGTCCAGTGTTGATGGATGGGACGAAACACACTTGTGGAAGCACCTGCAGTCTGTAAGAGCAAACAATCTGCATCAGGTCAGGAGTGCATGAGTGCCATTTTGTTTGACATTCATGGGGTTGTGCACCGTGAATTTGCTTACCCAGTGTTGACACTGAGTTCTCCTGTAACATCTGGAGGTATCTGATTTGGCACAAACTACCTGAACTGTGGCATGTGCCAACCCACGTTTACACGTGTCTATTCACATCACATTAAAGGAGTTTGTTGGCCACACCAGCACCATCTTCGCTCTCCACTCATCCTACTCACTCGATGGCTCCCAGTGACTTCTTTCCCTTCTGCAAAATGAACTTCAAGTTGAATGGTCGCTGTTTTGACACAGCTGAGGAGGTTTTGCATGTTGCAGATGGTGCTTGATGCACTTACAGAACAGGACGTTCAGATAGCATCTGAAATGTCGCTGGAGCGCTTGGAGCAGTGAATCGCTGCACAGGAAGACTACTTCAAAGGGTACAAATTAGAGTAAAGTTTTTACTTTTAGAAGGTATAGACTCTGAACTTCTTCCTTGTATATTGTATTAATAATGATTCAGTGATTGTGGACTTTTTGTATGATATATTGAAAAAAATTCTTCTCACTTGCAGTGGATCGCTTGAATGTCGATGAGAGGGTGAATATAAGACAACATTGTGCTCAGCTGTACTGCTGCTACTGCTTGCTGCAGCTATGACAACAGAATCCTGACTGCTGGAACTTTTACAGCTTAATGTTTTGCAGTGTTGTGGTCAAATGTTGCGGCAATGTCCCAAATAGTCAGGGAACTTAGCCATCTCTCTTTTCACATTTCCTGTCTGCCTCTCTACCATGCTATATGAAATAAGAGCAAAAAGGCCAAAAAGTTTAAAAATGTAATATATGTGAAGAGAAACAAGGTATTTCACTGATGGGAATTTTTTATCTGTGATTGTCTTTTCATAGGAGTCTATTGAGTGTTTATTTCCATTGGTGTTACTCTGTGATCGGTTAAGATGAGTCTGTTGTATCTGGCATTATGAAGGACTCCAGCCTGTCCAGTCTCTCTCTTCCTCTCAGTCTTTGAGCCTCTGAGAACTGCAAAGAGTGGACTGAGTTTTAATAATAAAACATCTGACATCAGGATTTAGGGGGCTCTGCACTGGAATACTTCCTGCATCTTTGCAATAACTCCTGTATTTTGCTCCAAAATCAGGGAGAGATCTCTGTGTGAGCAGAGACAATGAAGAGAGAGTCTGGAGCGCCTCTCAGATATTAGCATTTAATGAAATGCACATTTTTTTCATTTAGTTTGAAATGTTTCCAAATCTAGGGAAATACAGGGATGACCCATATTTTGATATGCTCTTTATTAGTTTGTTTTCTTTTCATGCATTCTCTTTTCTCCACTTAAGGTTTCAATCCATCTGCTTTGAGCCCTGCGTGCCAAGCTGCTCTGAGGATGGCTTGTGTTTTTACTCTGTTCACTGGTTACCGTTACAGCTTTAATGCATACAATGCAGACGTATAGGTTGCAGTTACACTAGACATAATTCTCTTTACTTCTGAGCACAGCCTTAAAACTTTCCTTCCATCCTAAATGTTTCAGTCGCTTAAACCTAACAATAAAATGAAGTATAGTTCTTTCAGCTTATTACATTTCTGCCAGAATAGTTTCATAATTCTCTTTTTTTGTGAAGTATTGCAGTTGTCACCAGGTAATCTAATGACATCTAAATGTGTGTGCTTTTTGTCTAAATGAGCTACATACTCACTTCTTTGCCAAAGCTGTGACAGCAATCTTAATAAACTGTAATGTAATGTAATGTAATGGAGGTTTGACAAAATGTTAACAGGAGCTGATGCTGACTTATTGCTTCCAGCTGTTTGTAGGAGTCTTTCCTTTGAATTTATTAAATACCTTGAGCATCAGACAGCAGTGGGACCCATAGGAATGTCTCTGAAGAGTGGACTTGCCTAATTTACACAGTTGGAAACAACAGCAGTAACTTCAGTAATTACTTATAACATTGAGACAGGATCAGTCAGGATCTAATGGTAAGTCACATCGTGTTTATTTCCTTCTCCTCAGACAGATGAGCCATCACACACAGTCACAGTTTATCAGCTGCAGTTCAGTTATTTATTACATAGCTGTTGGGACACTGTTATTTTACTGTTGGTGTAAAGTAGTTCGATTATCATCACACATGGACAGAATTTATAATATTTAGGAAATCATAACCAAACTAGACTGTTAGTTACTTGATCAGTTTGATAATCTGTTATTAGTTTAGATTTAGTCTCTTGTTGATTAGTGTATTGTTGTGTATTTTACATCATCCAATGCTTTGTCCAGTCTCTGTGGTGAAGATGTCTGAATGATGCTATGAGAAACATACATGTAAAAGTGACCTATGTCTGAATGACAGAATGCTGTTACTTTACCAGAAGAAACAATATTATATCCCCTGTCTGAAAACGATTTTTGATGACAAAACCAATCTGACATTCAAAAAGCCAGTCAGTGATTTTTCGTTCTCAAGACATTGAGGAGTTTCAATGTAGACGTACCTTTTTTAAGAATTATTTCACTGCACTTTTGTTTGTTAGCCTTTTCATTTATCTGCTGGTTCAGTAGCCTTACCATAGATACAGACTGTAGAAAGTAGTTAAGTTGTGTCAGAAGTTCATTGGCAGTAATCTGAATGATCTTGACCATCTTTTTGGAGCTACAGTGAAGCCTGAGGTGATCTTACAGAACCAACAGCATCCTCTGCACAAGGAATTTTAAATTGGTTCCATTAAGACACAGGATCAGCATGTCTAGAAGGGCTAAAATCTACAGATACTTCAGGTCTTTTGTTCCATCAGCCACTGGCTTTTTACACAAGAAATAGCAATATTCTTTTACCATTACATCACTTTATTCGTTTTCTATCTGCTCTATCATCCTGAGAGTGGAATAAATTAAATGCTACTGTTTTGGCACCATATTTATGTTTTATCCTTCATTGTTACAAATTTTTCTCTACTCTACTCTGCGGGAAGCACAGCAGAGTGAATTAGATGCATTTAAGTTGTAATGAATTGACAGTGACAAATTTTCACAAC